>NC_092858.1:22683837-22726118 GCF_032062135.1 Pyxicephalus adspersus
AAATAAAACCCAGCAAAACCTTATATTTCATTAAAGTATGATCTGCCATCTTTAGTCCTGGCATATTTGTCTTTCCTGGATTTTTTTACATTTCAAAGATTATTTCCAACCCCAACAGTTATTAGTCAAAGGGAATGTTGTGTTCATTGTGTTCAACAACCACTGAGCTCCATTGTTAAAAGGTACAGGGTACAGAGTTCCCATTGGCTGTTGGTTGTGAAAGTGAAAACACTCCATGCTGTGTTCCCTATAGCAGTGTTTCTGAACCAGGGATCCATGGAACCCTAGGGTTCTTCAAGAGACTGCTAGGGGTCCTGGAGCAATAATCAATTTTTGCTTTAAGGTCAGTTTAGGTGACCTCCAATGATCTGTTTGGCTTTCTATAAGGGAGACATTCTTCCCAATGGCCAGCAATATAAGATACATTCTTCTTTCTTACCACCACATTATTTATAAAAGGGAAAACCTGAAGACCTGAAAGTTATTTCAAGGGTCCGCCATGTGAAAAAGGTCAAGAAACCCTGTCCTAAAGAATGTAGAAGAGCTGAATCCAATCCCAGTATCCATTCCTTCAGGTCCTTCCACTTTCACAGCACTTAATATAATCGGCAAGAGGCAAGTCACTCAAATTAAGGTAAATATAAATTTTAATTTCATTATGTCTAAAACCAAAAATAAGCAAAATGAATAGGGTTTCACTTTAAATAAGTTGGTAAAACATTGGACCACAGGTTAGCACTCTGGCCTTTGCAGTGCTATGTCCCAGGTTCAAATCTCAGCCAGGGCACTATCTGCATGGAGTTTGCAAGTTCTCCCTGTGTTTGTGTGGGTTTCCTCCAGGTACACCAGTTTCCTCCAACATTCCAAAAACATGCAGTTAGGTTAATTGGCTCCCCCCCCCCCCAAATTGGCTCTTTAAGGGATAGTTAGTGACATCACTACGGACTTTGAAAAGTGCTGCATAATATTTTGGTTCTATATAAATACTGGATAATATTAATTACTTTTCCTAAATGGTAATACTTGTAGACAATAAGTATATTTAGGCCCGTTTCATACTTGTGATGGGAAACCGCATGGTAGACTGAACCCAGGCACATAGCAAACTGCTGCTGTGCATCCAGCAGAAAAATGCACCGCTGATTTAACACAAATGCACAAAGTGGCGGCTACAGTAGCAGAAGTGGTGCCATTCTTCTCAAAGCAACCATGAATTCACAAAAGTCTTGTCTCTCTTTGACGCTGCACAGAGATCTGCCCTAACTGCAAAAAAATGGTTCCCAACCGCTCACACTTACTTGGTTGGAAATGAAGTGCTTGGGACCACAATTAAGCCTGTGGCAGAATGTTGCAGATCACCGCAGGTCCAAAATGGCCCTAAGTATAACCATAGTTATCCCACCATTCTGTGTTAAAACTGTATCAGTCTATATTCCCTTTGTCCTATTCTTTAGCCTTGTTACACATCCTAAAATTACTCTAATTTTCAGAACAATTGATTATAGTGTCCCAAATGATCTGAATTTCTCCTTTTCAGTTTTTCATATCTGTATCTTTCTTAATATAAGAAAGATCTTTCTTAAGAAATTGCTAAACGAGCAAAAAAAAATCAAAAGACACCAGAAAGAAGCCAGACCTATTTTTGTATGTTTCTAACAATAGCATCTCCATCTTATTTCTGAGTGAATTTGATGTGTAAGGTGGATCTAGATTACAGGCACAGTAAGGAGACATGCTCCCCGCTGTATGTCTGTAATGAAAAGTCAGAAGATTTCCCCCTTGTCATTTGATGTGAGCTCAGAAGTCAGAATTAAGCCCACAGCTCTGTAACATCACTAGATGCCAGATTTGCTGCTTGCTGGATCAGTTATCTTCACAGAGACAGTAATACAAAAGGAAAGAACAAAGTGGGCTACACACCATCTGGGGGCTTCTTAGCAAGAACAGCGTCTGATAAAAGAACAAGCAGATTACTTCATACATCGGATTGGTGAGAGATTTCATATCAGAATGTCATTTCTCACTGAAATAGCAACTCTTCCTCCTTTTTCATCTATGTTCAAAGTTTCAGCAACATGAGTGACAATTTAAATGTAACATGGTAACAAAAAAATTAGATTGGTTGTTTTCAGGTTCCAAGTCTTTGCATTGAAACAATGGAGTTTCTGGTATCTTGGGTGTTGTAAGGTTATGAGGCAGGTTGTGAAAAATGTTTGATAAGGTTGTGCAGTCCCTGATAATTATGGGGATAAAAAGTACAAAATGGCAGAATGTCTTGTTACATCCATTGGCCTTCTGTCTCCCCATCTGTGAGGGTGCTAAGAATTGCTCATTATTTGCGGGGATGGAGAAGCATCTCTTATTCTTATCAGGATGCAAATGTTTAGGCTTGAGTGGCCAGGTATTTAGCCCAAGCAATGTCACATAAGTAAAAGAGATGACCATTAGCGCTGTGTAAACTCTTGACACGTGCAATGAATGCGGCAAAGGTATTAGTGGGTGCAGAAGGGTTCCATGTGATCAAGGGATTGGTCAATGTGAGCAAACCTCAGTTGTAAGTTAAGAAGATATTTTAATAAAGGACCCGATCATACTAGCAATGAGAAACCACAGTGGTTACCCCTCCCAGACACTTAGCAGTTAGCAGTAGATGGTGGGGAATAGTAAAGGTAATAGGCGGTAGCCACCATTCTTTTTCAGACATTTGCAAACTTTTGTACAGGTGTTTGGTTGCGGCTGGAAAGTCTAGTTATGAAGGTGTTTACCACCCACTTCCAGTCCACAAAAAAATGCCTGAAACCATTTATGAAAAAAGAGGATTCAAAATGCTGGTGGGGTAGTTCCAATGCAAGTCTGTGGAGTCGGTAGTGGAAGCAAACCATCCCTGGACACTGCATGTATCATCTAAAAAACTGTGCAGCAATAATACTGTAAGCAACACCAAAAAGAGAAAAAAAAATATCAATATTGCCTGAATTAGGTTTAATTGTGCAGTACTGCCTAAAACAAAAAACTAGCCCTAAGGCTACGTACACAGGTCAGATGATTCTTGTCTGATTATCACCTTAGGCCTGGTATCGGATGAGAATCTGACTTGTGCACAGTGGCCATCCAACGATCCGTCCTGGCGGATTCACAAGCAACGAATGACCGCAATGCAAGTGCCAGGTAGAGAGCACAGCGGGGTGCCACTCCATCGTTCTCCCCCATCCCTCTCCATAGAGCAGAATGGTGATGTATCTTTCATATGTTCATGCATCTTTGAGTCTTTTGTCGTTGGAAAGGTGGTGAAAGATCTTACGTGTGTACGTAGACTAAGTTTTGAACAAAGATAACGCCTAAGTTCAAGATTAGGCTTTCACTACAACACTTCAAATGTTTTACCTTTTTTATCCCAAAGGATATTTGTTGCTGTAATTGTTTTCAAAAACTTGAGCTGAAGTTCCTGATCACTTACCTAAAGTCCATATCCACAGGGTGACAATGCTGCACATAATTTCACTACAGAACAAACAGAATTGTCAACCTGGCATAGGAAAAAGAAGATCTACTAGCAGATTCAATACATAAAAAAACTATATTACAGGGGAGACTCAGAATAAGAAAAACTGCTGTACTGATTGTAGTGACAGCCTGCAATACATATGTCATTTTTGTTCTGTTCTTCAGGGAAATAAAGTAGGACTTCTTATGTGTAGTAAGTCACTAGACTTGGAATATATGGATCCTTAAATAAAATATGCAAATATATTATAGAAAGTATGTAAAAACAAGAAAGTCAGATGAAGAGTACTTTCAGGTGGATGGTACGGTAATACTATAAAATATACACACACTGGCCACTATATTAGGTACACTTTGCTAGTACCAGTATATGCCTTCAGAACACCACAATTCCAATTCCACCACATCCCAAAGGTGTTCTATTAGGTTGACATCTAATGACTGTGAAGGCTATCAGAGTACATTGAACTCATTGTTGTGTTTGAGAGGATTTTATTCTGCTGATAATGATCATTCAGTCATAAAGGGATGGGCATGGTCAGCAACAATACTAGCATAGGCTGTGGCAATTAGTGGTCGCCAACCTTGATCAGGTCTGAGCCTGCAATGGGAGACTGGGTGGGTTGTGCCCTGCCCTAAGCCTGCGATCCGTACGAGAGACATGGTCCGCAGCTCTGGCCGGTGCGCCCCCCCAGCCGGGTCCTACTTCTGACATTTGGCGACCACTAATTTAAACAATGCTAGGTTAGTAAGGGGCCCAAAGTGTGGCATCCTCCGCACCATGCCAACACCAGTCTAGACCGTTGATAAAAAGTTGGATCCATGTTTTCATGTTGTTGAGGCCAAATTCTGACCCTACCATATGAATGTTGCAGCGGAAATACAGACTTATAGGACCAGTCAAAATGTTTTCAATCCTATATACTTAATTTTGGTGAGCCCCTGTGAATTATAGCCTTAGGAGCCTGTTCTTAGCTAATACAGACCTCGACTGTCGCAAGTTGTTATTTGAGTTACTGCAGCATTTCTATTAGCTTTAACCTCTCTGGCCATTCTTCTCTGATCTCTGGCATCAACAAGGCATTTTTGTCCAGGAAATTGCCACTAAATAGACATTTTGTCTTTATTTGGATTATTCTCTGTGAACCCTACAGATGGCTGTGCATGAAAATACCAGCAGAGCAGAAATTAATATTATTATTATTAACCAGCTTATATAGGGCAAACATATTAGCGCTGTACATTAAATAGGGTTTGCAAATGACAGACAGATACAGACAGTGACACAGGAGGAGGAAAGGACCCTGCCCCGAAGAGCTTACAATCTAAGAGATGGGAGAAGCAGCACACAACAGAAGGGGGGTATGGAATGGTGGGTAAGCAGAGAAGGTTTGAGACAGAAGAATACAGGTAGGCAAGATGGGTTTTAAGAGCTCTTTTAAATGAGCAGAAAGTAGGAGCAAGCGGAATAGAACAAGGAAGACCAGTCTAGAGAGATTTACAGACCAACACCCATGCCACATTCAAAGTCACTGAAATCCCCTTTCTTCCCTATTCTGATGTTCCGTTTGAAACTCAGCAGGTCCTCTTTTAGTGTCTACGTGCTGAAATAATAATAAATGCATTGCATTGCATTGTTCCTTTAAAGTCTTTGCTGCATATGCAGCTTTTGCTTGTGACTAATAGCAGTTTAATATCAGAAAGAAATGAATCTGACCCACATGGATCTCAGGGACCTGTGACACATAATAATAACGGCAGAACTATACTAAAACAGATGGCCGTTGATTTGCCTTGTCTGATTAAAAACCACCCATTGGCGTTCTAATTGTTGCTTGTATTATTATTCAGATTAGATCCCTTGACATATCTTTTATGTTGTATAAAAGTTATTTGTAATGCTGTTTGACACATTTCTTTTTTTATATCACAGGAAATCAAAATAATTTACCGTGATTACCAGAGCTCTGTCAGATCCCCCGCTGCTGCCTTCTCTATTATTCTGCTATATTTATACAATAAGGCAGGGTCTCCTAGAATGACTGATATCACAGCAGTCTAATCTATGAATTAAAGAATGGCCTGAAGACACAGAAATAAATTCTATTACTAAAAATAACGCTCTCTATGAATGAGATACATACAGTTCTGTCTGTACCGCCATATCCTTATTAGGAGATAAGCTTAACACTACCCGGCAGTATTATATCACTAAATTCCTCTTCCTGCTCTCATAAAGCAGCTCTGAGAAATGAAACTTTTATAGACAACTTAAATTAAAAGCTAGGTTCTTGTGGATATGAGGTAGTCATGGAAAGTAGTATAGAAGAAACCTGAACATCAAAATTCAATTTACTGTTCAAGAAAATGGATTGAAAAGTGCATTTGTATTGCAGATGGGAAAGGCGATGTTAAAAAAATGCTGCGCTCTGTATACCAGGGGTACCTCAACTGGTCTGCGGCCCACTAGTGGGCAGGTGGGCCGAAGCTCTGGCCAGTGCACCCCCCAGTGGAGTCAGGAGAAGGGCCACGCTTGGGGGGGCGCACCCGCCATGTCCCCCATAGGGATCACAGGATCAGGATCCCGCGAGCTCCAAAAGTTTGGGGACCACTGCTGTATACGATGCCAGGATTTGTCAGGTATCTTGGCATCCCCCAGGACTGCCATGCCTGAATGAACTCTCACAAGGATGCAAGAGAGTTACATAAGCCCAACCAATCAAGGTGGTTGAAAATCAGAAAATACAGAAGAAGATGGAGGCACTTGGATGGAAGATGGTGACAAAATTGCAACCGTTGTCCTTTCTGCAAAATACTGTCTGCCGCAGTTTTTTAATCTTTAGCTATTGTTTTGCTTTAATTATATTCCTGGTCAAAATAATTTGGAATTGGAAAAAAAATCAAACCCAGTTGGCAATATATTATCTGAAGAATATTGTCAATCAGACCAAGTGGTGTCTGTCAGTACCAAGAGGTACATCTCCTCTGAACCCTTGTGATAATTCAGACACTTTGGACTTTTAGGCTGCTAGCTTAGCAAAATTATATAGTAAATAAAGTGAAGTACTGTCAAGTTCAGCCATCCAATCATGTGCAAGCAACAGTAATGTTTATTATTTCTTTTTTTTAATTGAGTATTCTTTGCAAATTGTCTTTTTTACCACTCTCACCAAGCTAAGTGAATTACACATTGAAACATGACAGTTCTTTTGTAAGCGACCAGTCCAAAGTCTTTCACTTATTGATCCCCATAGATAATTGGTTGGAGTATACATGACATAACCAGTCAATCAGGGAATTTGATCAGCAGGTTTGTCAGTTCAGCAATCTTAATGCCACAGCAGAATGGAGTAGGTAAAGCCAGGAATTTTACACAATGTAACACATACTTTTTGCACTTTATAAAAAACAATTTAGATCTCTAGTGCTTAGCCTAAAGGTGGGAAGATGTCACAAATTAACAGCTTTTGTTTGACTAAAGAAAAATTAATGCTTTTAAAAAAAAACTTTCTCACTGGGGAGACATTCTCATGTCTCCTGGGGTAGCCTGGGGGTGCTTTGGTACTTCTTGTGCAGGTGTTGGAGCAAAGCAGTTCATTAGAGCATCTGTTTGTAAAGCATACTAGTAGTGATCTTTATGCTGGTGGAACTACATATCCTATGGCCAATGAGTAATAAAAACCTGGAACTTCCCTGCTATGCTTTGACTTTAAACCCCATGAACTTGGCATGGGTCAGACCCCTAAATGGCAGACCCTCCTCCTCCCATTGGCAGACCCCATCCAGTACAAACCTCCTTAGTGACATAGTGACAGACCCCCTTTAATATAAACCAGACTCCCAGTGCATCCCCCTTCATTACAGACCCCCTTCATTACAGACCCACATAGTAATGAACCCCCTCTGTGCAGACCCCTTATCCCACCCCCAGCCTCAGCTACCATAGCTCCTTGTTGTGGGTCTGCAAACAGTCTTTGGCCCTGGTCTCCTTTTGTTTTACCTGCCCATAGTCGGGTTGGAGGAACCTACATCATTGCTCCCCCTGTTCCTGTGCCAGTTGATCTTTACTAGTCTCATACAACATGTTACCGGTCTCACTCTTGTGCAGCATGTTTTCAGTCTCCATCCAAACTTGAACCAAGCCCATAGTAATATTCCATAGTACCAAGCCCATAGTAATATTCCATCTTTAATGGAGTGCCTACATTGTCTATTTTATTGATTTAATTTATGTGTTTAGAATGATTTATTCAACAATAACAATACCATTAAACAAGGAAATTAAACATTTATGCACCTGCTTAAAAAATGAAAGATTCTTAGACAGCATAAAATCCCCATTACATAGCACATCACATATTTCTTTTGTGTGGATAGGCATATGCTATTATTTCCTATTAATTCATATTTAACAGAATTTGTTTATTATTTATCACATATTATTAACATCATATTGGTAAATTATCTGGTAGACAGCTATTTTAATTTCCTTTTTTTATTTTGAGGCGTTAGGCAATCTTCCTTTAATTGCTCTGCACAAATCTCCCATGTAAATGAATTCAAGATGTTAACATTGGCAAGATTCAAATGTAAAAGACTCCAGAGCTGAATTTAGTTTTTAACAAGATCAGATTACTGTAGGATAGCAGACACTATTTCCTTTTGAAAACACAAGAATAATTTCAGGGCCCTATTAAAAGGAAAATAATGAGAAACTGCTCTAGTAAATTACGGCTTCAATGATGGAATAATTACCAGCATTTGGGGCCCAGCATCCAGTGATGGATTGGGGCCCTTATGCTGTTTAGCATGAACCAGCTAGCCAGCTTTATTTGCTAGGAGACCCAACATTTATGGACTGCTGGAACAGGGTCAGATCAGCTGGTCAGTGACAAATTGCAGTACTCCTTCTATCTACAAGCATACTTACTCATCTATCAAAACTTTAGGTAAGTCTAATAAATGGTAATTGCTTTTTGGATGCAAAGGATTACTACGTTATATATTTATATGGAAAGAACATCAAAGGAATGGTAATGTTCCTATAAACTGTATTGTAATTTATTTTTTGTTTTTTTAGTCAACCTTCTTCACTGGCAAGTCTAGGGAAACGCAGACAGTTTTCAAGAATTTTCCATGAAAATCCTATTTTGGAAAAAGAAATTTCACAAAATAAAATGTGAATTCTTTACAACTGATTGCAAAACCCATTGACAAGGTATTGTCTCCGAAATTGGTGGTGAATACAAGGAAGGTGGGAAGACATTTTCATGTTCCCCTGACACCCCCAGATAAGTTACAATACTATTTCCTTCTGCAAAACAAAACTTCTCTAGTTTCACTCATCTCAACAAGTCAACAGGTTACAGCAACCTCACTCAAACCTTTTACCCCTGAAGAACCCTTGAAATAAGTTTCAGTTCCCAAGGAACCCTGGCTCAAATCAATTTGTTGCGGTAACCCGGGAAGAATGTTTCCTTACAGTAGTAATCAGAATGCCCCCCTTACAGATGCCTACATAGTTCATTGGTCTCATGCTTCTCACCAATGGCAAATGGTGATGGACTCAGATCTAAGCAGGCAATGTAAGGCGGGAGGGCAACACATTAAAACTAAAGGAACCCCTAACAAACCCTGGAGGAACCAGGGAGTGGTTGGGTTAGAGGCTGCTTATTCACCAAACCATGTAGCTTTTACTCCAATAAACAAAAAGGAAGTGACCAGCTTGGCAGGTAAGATATTTCACATTTGTGTATTTCAACTGCACGCATGAAGTTTACCTTTCACAATCACATTGTGTTCCATTCCTACTTGGAAACTGTAAATCACTTTTTCCAGGATATGAAGAAAACTTCACATGGATTTTATTAAATTCAAGGAACATATTACGTTTCACCTTGTGCCTATTTGTTATGAAAATAAAATGGTTCCAGATGTTTCCAATGTCTGGACATTCCATGATATCATGCCCTAAATAACATTTCCTGCTTTATTCATACCATGTGTTTGGCTTTCCAACAACCAGGCAAATGATTCATGTGATTTGACTGCATATAATTAGAATTGTATCTTTAGTACAATGGGTCTTTGCATCAGGAACGTCCTAATGGTGGTTGTTTTATGTCAGGCCGGATTGTTCGGAAGCTGGAAATTTCTTTTAGATCTTGAAACAGCCTCCATGTAATCTATGCATAGAGAGAATCCTGGAGCAAGAGGGGGGAAATCAGAGCAGAGGGTTCATTTAGTGGGAAAGGTGGGTTAATTTCAGAATAACAGAGTAAAGTTACGGGTGAATTAGATGTAAACCTAAACACTAAAATATCATATAAACTTTACATTAGGCAATGGAACGGCAACCTCAGGTGAGAAGCTAAGAATGCAAAATATTTAAACACTGGTTGTCTTTGCGGGTGGTTGAGAGGCTGGCAGGGTGCCAACTGCTGGGGGCTGCACAGGAACCCACTGCCTTCACCACCAGACTGAACATAGCTTAATGTAATTTTAGAAGTGGTTTTCAATCTTTTTAATACTGTAGCTTTCATTAAGATAAAACTTGGTTACAGTGGTGGACACCGTGGACCTCTGTGTAGAACAGATGTGGGGGTTCTTCTGCACCAGGTGGCTCAGTCTGATAGAACACTGAGCCTAGCTTTGGGGTCATTGTTGGCAGAGGAGGTTCTGGGGCCCTCATGTGGCTGTGCATGCTGCGGCCCTATGTATCCATCCCTGTTGCATTATCCTGTCCTTCTCTAGGCACTTTCTATTATGATAACTCAAATGGTGGCATCTCAAATGTGTTTCTGCAATGTTACCATGTCACACACACCCCTGATGTGAACTACAAGCAGTTGTATCCGCACATATTGCACAGGCGTGGCTCACAACTGTCACAATCAGTAAACTAGCCAAGAGCAATGGTTTGCAGCCAACACTGGAAAGGAAGTGCATGTAGCTGGGAAGAGGTTGAATGAGGCCAAGGCAGATACAAGAAAAGTAAAAAAGCATTTTATGAAATAAGAGGCAATTGTGCTTTAGGAAACTAGATCTTGAACAATTAGATTTCAGTATAACTTACAGTTGAACTTTTAAATTGTACAAGAGTTACAATTAGTGTGGTTTATGTGTAAAAAGTAAATCTTTATAGCAGCATCAGTGGTTAACCCCTACTATACAGTGCTAGAAAAATATCTGGCCTTCTTGCTGGTAGATTATTTACGTAAAGTACATTGTGGTTATTTCGACAGTTTCTGTTGAAAGCTAAGCGCCCCACAGCGTTAGCATTCCGTATCCTAGCTAAACCTAAGAACAAAGGCGGAGTAGGGGTCAGTTCTTGTATGACTGGTGGACTGGTTTTATAATCAAGATTTAAAGGGATGGGTAATGTTAGAAGAGTCTCTTTCCCCAATTAGTCTCAGGTCCCTACCTTGGGTAGACTGATCTTAACCACATTTCCCCATACCCAAACTCACAATGGATTTATTACATACTTGGTATTTTTCAATCTGATTGGGCAAGATATCCACTAGACCAGGGCCCATGACACCACTATTTGATAACCCGGCATTCCCACCAGCGATGGGTGTAACACGATTTCTATCTTGGTCCGCATCCGATGATCACCATCGGAAGAGCATTCTCCATAATGGTAGAGTGCCTCCTATGTCATCTCTTACTATATCAGGTAGTAGCAAGATGCTATCTTGGCTTTTGCATAGACATCTGGCATCCTTTGTGGCTTCTTTCAATATTATATCACTGTTACACAGGGGTTTGATGGAACGTGAAGCGTTACTCTGTTCCACCAATCACCCCACCCACGTAATCTCCCTGTTACATGGGTTGATTGGCCAGAACTCTGATTTCACCACCCCTGTGTATACACGGTACTGGGGGAGGGACCTAGATAACTGCAGAGAATTGGGAGAAATCCTTTATCCCTACGCATACACTCGCTGTAAAGCCCAGGAGACTAATTACAAGATTTTATCTAGATGGTATTGTTGTCCAGCGGATTTACATCGTATTTCCCCACAGCAGTCTGATAGATGTTGGCGTTGTCCCTCACAAAGAGTAACAATGCTTCATCTATGGTGGGAATGCCCAATCATATTCCGGTTCTAGGAAATAATTATCCAGTTGTACAACGATTGTACCAGGTCCACCATTCCTAATGACCCCAAGGTGACTCTCCTATCCATTGTTCCAGGATCGCTCAAAAACATTAATAAGGGGGTACTCCGCCACATTCTTACGGCCGCTAGGGCCTTGGTTCCAAGGCTATGGAAACAATCTATAGCTCCTACTATCAAGGACTGGGTCTTAGAACTTAAGAAAATACGCCACATGGAAATGTTGGTTGCAGAGGATAATGATCGAACCGAGCAATTTAAGATAACATGGGCTGCCTGGAACTGGTTTAAAGAATCTCCCCCCCTTGAATCCAAGCACATCTAAGCTAAAGAAGTAACTGTCTGAAAGTGCCTTTGATTCTAGTATTGGGGGCTACCTTCCAGATAATATCATCCCTGTATTCGCCCCCCTCTCTCTTTTTCCCACACCCCCCACCCCCAAAGGGCTATTTGGTATTCTGGTTTTTGTGTTTTTTTGTATTTTGTCCTTAACAGGTTTCACTTGTACTTTTGTTGGTACCAACCACCGTTTTGTATAAGAATATGGACCCTAGGTCCAATTAATGCAGATTCTGATACAACCCTGGATTGCTAGATGTTTACTTGATCAGTTTGTGTAAGATACCTTCTACCATAAGAGTATTTTTTAAAAGATTTTAGATCCATATTGCCTTGATTTGATATTGGATATATTTTATGTTCATAGACCGACGGTTGTTTATATTGTTTGAACATGCTTGTATTGTATGTGTTTTTTTTTGTTTGTTTTATTTGTAAGTTGTTATTTATCTTGAAAGCTCATTAAAAATGATTGTCCCCTGCACAGATCGCAGGCTCAGGTAAGTAGACGGGTTGTGTTTCTGGACACAACCCACCCACTCTCCCATTGCAGGCTCAGACCGGGCTGGTTCTGGCATCATGATGTCACTATGGGAAAAATTTCTTCCCCTTTGAGTGACACCCGGCTCCCCCCTCCCCACCACGCATGGTCCGGAGAAGATAAATTTAGTGGTCTGTGGGTCCAAAAAGGTTGGTGACCACTGCACTGTAGTAACATGCAAAGTCTCTTTTTGGCCAAAAAAATAAAAACTTTTTCCCAGCTCCTGGTGGCTTTTTGTTTTTTTTGCCTACACGGTATGGTGCATGTATCATGCAATTTACGGCTTGGTTTTATATGCAGCGCTGCACACATGGCATCATCAGTGCCCGTAAAACTTTATTACACTCATACTATTATATTATACTGTAAAATAAATTTTCATGAAAGACAATATACTGCTTTTACACAAATAAATCCAGACAGAAATAAACCGCCCAGGAGATTAAAAAATCTGTAACACTTGTTTGTAAATTTTGTATTCTTGGTAATTTTGGATACTTTTACCAATTTTATTTGGTAATCTATACAATCAAAAGACATCTCAAATAATTATCTCCAAACCTATGTTGTCAACCTGAATCACAGATTCTTCTCTCGCATTAAGCTCCATCACTGAATACCCACTGCTAACACATTCAATACCCCAAGGCAGTGTTTCCCAACCAGGGTTCCTTCAGGGGTTGCTAGGGGTATCTGCCATTCAGGACAGTTTAAGTGACCCAAATTATCTTTTTGGCTCTCCGTAAGGGTGACATTCCTACAACTGGTCAGCAGTGTAGAAGGCATTCATTCTATTGACCATAATGGTAATATACCGTAAGCTGTAGATACAGTAAATATAAAAGAAAAAGTTGTCCCAGAGCAATCACAGATATAATACTTATGCTGCCACTGTTTAGGCTTTGGGTGTCTTACATAATAGATTTAAAATTAAAGTGAAGCTCTGCTATCTTATAGGGAAAATCTAAAAATCTTAACTGGGTCTAAAAAAAATTTCCTTTTTGTCTTAATATCTCCTAAGAAATAGTAGTGACCTTCTGAAATGTGAGACTGTTGGTATCATCAGATCTTATAATGTCACTTCTGTGCTGCTCATTGTTAGACGGGTAGCTGTATTTGGGGGCATGCAGACAAGAATCTCCCTGCTTCTAGTACATTCATCATGTGAATCTATGTTTTATAAAGTTCTTCTTCAATTTTAAAAATATTCCTTAATTAGCCATCAAATCAACAGTCATCAAGGAGGCAAATCTGGAATAAGGAGCAAAAGAGCCAATCCATCCTCCACCACTGGGATGACCATATCCACATGGAGACATAGTACAGGACAAGACGTAGTAGGGGCTTGTACACAAGACAAATTTTACTTATGATTCAAATACTCAATCCAATCTAAAGTCAGTTCTGACTAATTGTAACCAACCGATCATTCCCTGTATTACTAAATATGTATTATCAATCTAAAATATATATTTGTGTTATGTGTACAAATATTTGATTACATCCAACAAATATTCTGATCACTATCGGTTAGGAAAAAAAAAAACTGGAAAGGTGAAACAAATTACTGTACACGTGTGTGCAGTGTTTTGGGGCTTCTGTCTAATAGTTTAACAATCTAAAAATCAATCCTACTTATTTGCTCATATATAATTATATATATTGCTCATATGGCTGACCGATGATAAGAAAAGATCAACAGGCAGGCAGCCCACAAGCAATAAAGTTGACTCTTTCTTTGCTCTTTTTAGGGCTTCTGGTTGCAATGCTGGTCATTTGTCTTTTAAATTAGTCAGTTTGTTTCATTGAATCATCAAATAAATCAACAAATATTTTTTCTAGACAAAGACATAATGCAAACTTTTACCTCCTACCTTTTCATAAAGTTACAGTATGTCATGTCATCGGGAGAGGAATTCAATTGAAAGAGAAGAACTGCTCCATGCACTGTAATTATTCATGCAATTAAGATATGATGAGACAAAATAAACTTTTTAATCAAACATGAAATGCAATTTCTTTAATGAGGACATGCTGCATTTTAGCTTGCTATTACCGTGAAATTGGTGATGAGCTTGACTCCATTTAAATATAGTCTGAAAATGATTGAGCAATTCCAAAATGTTCAGTCCCAGGGAGTTTTTGGGGGTAAAAGCGGTCATATTTGCTGTAAAATAATTAATCCTTTTTTTAAGAGAACATCAAATTTAATAATAACTAGATATTCATTTGATTTTGGCTGTGATTATGGTGATCCAAACACGTACAGAGGCCATCAAAGTATGATATCATTTTTTTGAACAATACACACAAGTGCGTGCACTTACCAATGCAGCTGTATGGCTGGCTTATCTTCTGCATAACTTTAACCTTACTCCGGTGCCAACCATGAGCTGGGCCAATCAGAGAGCTTTACAATATATAATAAACCAAAGATGCATTGATGGCACCCAGATCATCAGGGCTGCATGTAGCTATCTATTCGGGGTTTTGAACACCTTACACTATGTTTTTGTTAAAATCAGATGACGCCTTGGATCTTTGTGTCTCAGTTTGCAGCATAGTACAATAAATCAATACAATCACAATATATTGTGTCAGGTGCCAGGTTAAAATATACTTTTATATTTTTATAGTATATGCAACTATACTATGTAACTATATAATAGTATTGTTGCATGATACAATAAAGTCAATATACAAAGCTTTAGCACACAGAAAAGGATCATTAGGCTTTTGACGATAATTTTCAAATCTTATTGCCTCTCAGACTAAATAGGTGTCACTTTGCAAATATGGATCCAGGGGGCTTTTGTGTTTTTCCCCTAAACAGGTCATCAGGAATAAAGAAATAGCTTGAAGCCGGTTAATATAGCATAGAAGGAACTCAAAAGCAGGTCAGCTGCACCTGTAAATCCTTTATGAATGACTTCAGAAGCATCTTAAAGTGTATCTAAACCACACACATATATATATAGTGTACTAGTATTTAAATGTAGTTGTCAATTAGCTTTTTTCCCATTTGTGTGTGTAAATTAATGCAGAAAGGTATGCTTGATGTAGGCTCATTATTAATGTTACACCAAGTCCACCTTGCCAGCCAATGTACTGCATGGCAATGCAGCAATGCACCATGAACACTGCACATTTAAAAGCACAGCATGCACAATTATTTGTGTGTTGTGGTGCATTGGGCAGACCACATAAATTTAAGTAGCCCATTTAAATGGAATACCCATTAAGTGGGCAGGAAGTCTAATATCTGTAAGAGCATAAAGTGATAATAAAGGGGAAAAAATCTGCCCCATGAAAAAACTAGTAAGCCGTATATTATATATATTGTTTATTTGTCCTTAGCTTTAGCTATGAAGAAATTGTTTTTGAACTCTAGTGGAATCACCTGGGAACTAGTTGCATATATCCATAGTCACAAGCCTAACCCACCATGACCCCCCTGCAGTGAGTAAGATTTGTGAATTGAGCCTCTAGTCCCAGAGCGAAGCAGAGTATCATACAAGGGCACAGGATTTTACTTCTTCCTTAATGGGAATTGCTACAGTAAAGCTTTAGAAATCAAATACATAGATATAGCCAGGTTGCTACAATATAAAATAAATAGTTTTCAAGTTGGTATTATAGATTTTTTATATATTTGTATTTCAATGTTTAGCCAAATGATTTTGCAGCATGGAGAAAATGACGGGTCTCATCACTCCAGTAGTGATGGTTTCAAAAGACAGAAGAAGATGGGTAGGCAAGTTTGAAAAAATGGGTTTTGAGTGCTCTTTTAAGTGAGCAGAAAGTAGGAGCAAGGCGAATAGGACGAGGAAGACCATTCCAGAGAGTTGGGGCAGCTCTAGAGAAGTCTTGTAGCCCTGCGTGTGATGAGGTTATGAGTGTGGAAGTCATTAGGAAGTCATTGTAGGAGAAGAGAGAGCGGCAGGGGGAGTATTTTTTTACCAGGTCAGAAATGTAAGTGGGACAAGAACTGTGGAGGGATTTGAAGGCAAAGCACAGGAGCTTGAATTTGATTCTAAGGTGAAATGTAAGCCAATGAAGAAAACCACAAAGAGATGTAGCGGAAGAGGATCGGAGGGAAGGATGGATGAGTCTGGCCGCAGCAGTCATAATAGATTGTAGAGGAGAGAGTCGGGTTAGTGGAATACCAGAGAGGAGGAGGTTACAGTAGTCAAGATGGGAGATGATAAGAGCATGTACAAGGAGTTTGGTGGTCTCTGGGGACAGGTAGGGGTGGATTTTGGAGATGTTAAGTAAGTGAAAGTGACAGGACCTGGAAATGTTCTGAATATGGGGGGTAAAAGAGAGGGCAGAGTCAAAGGTGACACCAAGACAACGTGCCTGAGGGGAGGGCCGAATAACAGTGTTAATAACAGTTAGGAATTTGTCAGGGATAGATTTGGAATTTGAAGGGGGGAAGATGATGAGTTATGTTTTAGCCAGATTTGCTGATATCCAGATATCCTGATCCATTGTGTTACCTGCTTGGATGACTCAGTACAGACTGGGTAAATCATTGGGCAAAAATATATATCCCATAAATCAATAAATACATTCTAGGTTTACTGGATCACCCAGGTTCACCCATGATATGCTATCTCCTCCAGTTCTGGGGAGCTTTGATAAATCAGACCCCATATATTCAACACCAGTGGGTCTTCTGTAAAATATATAAATTGCCTGGTTTACACCATTGTAGAGGCCCTATTTGTCTAGATGTTCTACTGACTAGTATATGGGCCAGGACAGCACACGTTCTATTTCTGTAACTGCTATTTTACATTAGTATGTTATACTTGTACATGTAACTTGAATTACTGATGCATCACATTAGTATAACATAGCACTAGGACTTATACTGACTACCAACACTGTATAAACATTTACAAGAATTTTTCTAACTGCTGAACCAGCATATTTTACTTTGTCATGTCCAAGGCTCTTCTTGAGGGTTACCATTCACTGCATAAAAGTTTGTAGCATGCTTGTTAAAAACAAATTGGAAAGTGCACTTTATTTTATTGATGAGTACGTAAACAAGATCAGCTTAATGTAATAATGATAACAGACATTGAAGCCTATTTGTACAGTTTGTAATCACACACATACACGAGGCAGCAATGAATATTGTGATTGAAATAACAGCCCTGAAGATGATTTCACCCTTTGGTTTTGAGATTTGCCGACCCCAATGTTTCAAATATCAGAAAATGGGAAAGATTACAGTGTTATTTGGTAATTTGTGATGCAATATTATTTATTAAGTCAGGTGCTTGAAAAGAATGTAGGCAAAAGAAAAATCCAATACAGGTGAAGATACCTTAAAGCATGCTGAATTTGGTGGGGACAAGAAAACTCCTGATGTCTCAGCACTATACATAATTGACCTGTCACAGAGTTTGGTTTTCTAGGCGGTTTACCTCAAGTGAGAATTTGGGTAGAACATCAAGGGTGTCTTAAGTCTTGATGCCTTTCTACTAGTTGGCTTCTTCAGGAGAGGTAAATACATGATAAATATTGCTGTGATAAGAAACATCAATCAAGCATAAAGATGTGTATAGATCTATGGAAATAAAAAAGATTACAACATACATTTTTATATAGTAAAACCAACCAACCAACCAAAGCAAAAACCAACCAACAACAACTTATCTTTTCGCATATATTGTTGTATTACCATACGTAACTGGTTATCGATGTTGATGAAATTTTCATTGGTTGCTTATATATTCAATCAAATTCTACAAACGGCCCTAATAAACTATATAGGAGACTATTTAGATAGAAAAAGTAGAAACTTCCCAAAATTCTTCAAGATAGTAATTGTCACCTCCCTAAAATATACAAAATCAAAAAGAAAGGGTTTATAGCAGCATTCCTAAGGAAGACTTCCAGAAAAGCAGGGTGACACAATAATATTCATAAAATATATATTCCATTGAAGAAGCAGGCTCGTCCTGCGAAACGCATTGGGTTTCCAAATATCACCTGAATACTAATGATTTGTTTTTAGTGAAAGTCAATATAAAGTGATGGAAAAAGAAGGTGTGTGTTTAAATATTCTTTTTTTTTGCATTATAAATTATGATGGACTTGATATAGACTCCTGATTTAGATCTACATGAATAGTCCTCTTTTACATTTAGGGCTCTATTTCTAAAACAGGGAATCAGACATTACCTTCCTTTGAGGACAATGTGTTTCAATGGGAGTAATTGATCCCCACAAAGGAGTTTGATTGCCTGTTTATAAATAAAGCTCTAGTGTGGTTTGATGATACATTTGTACTATGGGGACATCTTGAGCTACAAACCCTCAGATCTTTAGAACTGTCCCCTAATTGCAATTTTACTAAGTTATAATTTCACATGAATTGATAATTCTTTCTCCTGGATTTTTTTAGCAGTCAATGTTCTTAATTCTTGTAATTAAGTTTGATTGCAGATTATGATCTTTTCCGAATTCCATGAAGCAAAGCCAACCAGTTCGTTTTTCTACTTGAATAGCAGTTGCTCCCCTGACCACTTGACTTTGTATTTTAATTTTTTCTAAAAATTCAGCATATTTAATTTACGCTTTTTCCATCATGAAGCCAACATATGGAAATTATCTTCTTCTCTTTCAACAAAAGGTCCTGATTGAATATTATTATTTAGAGGGACAAGAACATACTTTGGAAATGAACTGAACATTACTGTTCCTGACATGATGGCAATCAGTCACTGAGTCAGCTGCTATTTCTGGCCTGGATATCACTGCTAATGCTGAAGACTTGTTTTTTCATTCATACACCAGGGAAGCACAAAATTTAGAATGTCAAATAGGAATGCATACAATAGGAATACATAGACTAAAGGTACACGTACACAATACTGTGTTTAGTTACAAAAATGAAAAATGCAAGGAAAAGATTTCTGCAACTGACCTAACAGACTGCAATACCAAATTTCGCCTGCAGTGCTATGTTGAGATTTTGCCAAGTATTTTGTCTAATACAATGCTACCTCATTGGGGGCGGGGGAGGGGCTTGGGGCAACCCCGGAGGGGCTTGGGGCAACCCCTTTGAAAAGAAACTTTTCAAAAGGGTTTTATCAAAAGAAAGTTTTATCAAGGCACTTCAAAATACAACACATGCAATGCAAAGATTTTAGCAAACTCTGCTGCATTTAATTAATACTTGATGATTGAAAGTTACTGTTTGCCAGACCAAACTGTTGCTCAAACTAAATAAGAGAGAGTGGGAGGTTTTGCTTTCAACAAAAACACCTGAGCACTTTAGTGCTGTAAAAAGAAAGACTGACTCATCTTAATATCTTTAACTGTTTAGGTTTTTTTGGGGGGGGGTTCTTGCGTTCTCTTTCATATTCTCCAGTTTGGTGGTTGGATTTGGACTAAAAGCAGAGCTTTCATTAAAAAACAAAAAAAAACAAAAAGCAAAATGCCTTTATTTTTGAAGAGCCCCTGATTCCTTGATTGCAATGCAATGACAATAGGTTCCACTCTGTCCTGGATTCCTTCTTTGTGGACAGCGGGCACCGCTTCCAAGTTCATGTAAGAACCAAACCACATACATGTACCATGACTGCTGGTGAAAGGGAATGTAGATCAATTTTCTTTCAACAAACAACATCTTGCTGTTGAAAGATAATCAACAGAATGTAATCATGAATCGGTTACCATAACCAATGGCATCAGTAGGACCTAGGACATGCAAAATAAAAAAATAATTGTAGAATAAAACAGAAAACGTATTGCACAGGTGATCTGCTTTTAGCAATACCCCTAATTTTTGTTTGAGTCTGTGACTTTTCTTCCTTTTTCTGAACAGATGACTTCAGCACATCAGTGCCCTAGCAGGTAAATAAAGCTTACAAGAGAAAAGGATCCAACTAAATAAAATGAGGGAAAACTAGGTAGATGATTTTTCTAAGTAAACCAATTGTCTATGACTACGTTAATGATAATAAATCCAAAAAAATCACTTTGGGAGAATGGAAAGGAAAGTCGTGAAAAATAGCTTTGTTTTAGACCTGCGGATATTGTATGAACCTATAATAAAGTATAAGGTCAGGTTTTGATGGTATCTAGCATTGGGGTTAAAGCACCTGGGCAAAGCTGAAAGTAAATAGTTGTGCTGCCAATTTTAAGATCTGTATTTGTGATCAGACTTGGATTTCTTGGAGGAAATGGTTGGCCAAACACCCTGTTCCTTTCCCTTTCCCTGGCCCTAGGTTGGAGGTGGCTATGTAGCACCTGGCTGATAAGAATAAAAAGAAGCTGGTATTTGAGAATGGTGATGGAGTTTGAGCCAGGGGTGGTTCGGGTATAAAGGTTGTTTGAGGTCAATGGAAAGAAAGGCTATGAGAAGCCTATGTGTTGGGAAAGCCAAGGTCAACTGAACAAGTTACCCTGAAGAGTTTTCCAAAAAGAGCCAGGGGCTAAATGTATGTTAATTTTCTGGACTGTGATTATACTGATCCCCTGCAAGGGAAAACCATTGATTTGGAGATCAATAAACGTGAGCAGAGTGCCCTAAAAATCCCAACTGGAGTCTGAAATACTTCCCTGCAAGCAGTGTGTTTGGAACTAATCACTCACATAGAATATGTTCAATGGAAACTAAAATAAAAGTACCTCTAAATGAAAACCTAAGAATTCCTCCTCCAGTTGCTGATTGCTTTTAGCAAAATGATATTTTTAGTAATGTGGCCAGGATAAAGCTTTCAGTCATGCCCCAGAATTCCCCAGCTTCAGTGCTAAGGTAAAATTAGATTAAGGACATACTTTTTTATTCTTTTTTTGCAAATGTTTATTGAAATTTTGCTCAAACATACATATTTCAAAGGAAACAAGGCATTAGTGGAACAATTTTGAGACGAATATAGAAAAATAAAATAACACTTTTTGTACAAAATTGTCTCTGAATCATAACAAGACAGACACAAAATAATACCCAGACAATAAACGTTACTGTAGAACAACGGTAGCTTACATAAGTATATACTGCTAAATGTCACTCCATGTTTCCCTCCAAAACAACAATACTGTAATATTCTTTTGTAAAGGGTTACAAATTCAGTGAGGTCCAACAGTCTGTGTCCATGATAAAAGTCTTTTTCTTGGTTATGGGAATGCGGACTGCAATAAATGTCATCCCCATTGCATGTACAAAAACGGGAAAAATTATTCTTTTTTTTTTTTTATTACTGCTTCCTTATTATGAACATTATAAATTATAATAATGCAAATGTATATTCACATTAAAGGTGTTCACCAATTTAGTAATTGTTTATTATGAAAGTTTTTGCCTGAAAATGTTGCATTTGTCTGATTTGCTAACACTCTTATTCCCCAATACCATTTCATTTCAGTCTGTATGTAATCTTCCCTGACGAGCTGTAGAATGTAGAAAGTACCAATGGGCTCTGAAGTGCTGCAGGAAGGTCACGTTATATCAGAACATCACTTTTAGGAAACTAGGAGCAGAGAAAAAGCAATATGGCAGACCCCTGGTCCTTTAAAGACTTTGGGTATAGAGGAAATTATTTTAAGCGGTACACTTTTGTTCTCAAAGTACTTATCCAATCATTACCAATTTAACAGTATATGGAGTTCCATAGTTTGGCTTTGAGTTTTAGTTCTTCTTTAATGTAGCACGGTGGCTCGGGGGTTAGCACTCCAGCCTTTGCAGCACTAGGATAGGACATTATCTGCATGGAGTTTGCAGGTTCTCCCCGTGTCTGTGTGAGTTTCCTCCGGGTACTCTGGTTTCCTCCCACATCCCAAAAGCATGCAATGACGTTAATTGGCTTCCCCCTAAAAATTGACCTTAGACTACATTAATGATATATGACTATGGTAAGGACATTAGATTGTGAGCTCCTTTGAGGGGCAGTTAGTGACATAACTATGGACTTTGTACGGCGCTGTGTAATATGATGGTGCTATATGAAAACTGTGTAATAATAATAATGTAAACTTGTAAAATCTAAAGAGCAACCAGGAAACAGCAGCTTGTGAATCAAACACCTTCAACCTCAGCCTTCTTTTACATTTGTTGGTCCTTTATATATCCAGGTATGGAACACAGTAATTGATGCGTGACACTGGACCTAACCATTGCCCCATGGAAGGTGGAGGACGCTGCTTAGTCCTATCCAAATAAGACTTCAATGGGCTCCAATGGCCAAGTAGGGAAGCAATATGAATGTGGAAGCTGACAGCTTCTGTTGCCTGCTGTACAATGTCATTGTGACTTTACAGATTTGTGAAATGTATTATTTAATAAAGATGACTGATTACTATACCAGAAAATAGATCAGTATGCCTTATGGCTGTAATACTTTTATTTTAAACTTTTTACAGATTTCAATATAAATACGAGACTCTCCCTACCCTGCAGAGATCTGATGCCTAATCAGTATTTACTATCATAACTAGAAGACCAGAATGATACAGGAAAAGCCAGAGAAATGCTGAGGTGCATGGGAAGAATATCTCTATCTACTATTTCCATCTAGAACTCGCTGTACTGTAGCTCACGGGTAATCCTAAAGATATTTTCACAAGTTTATTCTGCTCTGTAATTTGAGAATCTGAGATGAAATGCTTGAGCATTTTTCATAGATGCCCTTATTACCTTCTTCAAGGTTCTCTATATTTCTTCTTTATTTACATTTAGAAATGTACCATTTAGATTAGAAAACACTCAAAACAGGAGATTCTATGGTTATTGTGATCTTAAAAGACTTTTGTGAGTGGTAAAAGTATTTAAAGTGGGACTAAACTTCATTTCAAACTGCTATCATGTAGGGTTTTATGGCAGTGGAGACTTTGTATGTCTCTTCTATCTAAATATACATTTTTAATTAGTACACTGAATGGAGCACAGGGGTAATATTATGTACAATTCCACCCAAAAGTCAGATGCCATAACAATGTAAGGGTCATTTCAGACCTGTCGTGAGCCACAGCATTCTGCCACGATGGTCCCTGCTGTAGGTAGTTGTAACTACTTATATATGACAATATATAGTGAAACTCTGCAATACCCTTACACTTCTGGAGTGTGACCTGAATTCACTGTCCTTTTCCATGAACAACCACAGAATAGAAGGCATTTTTTTCTACCATTGAGGTATTTGTTTTATGGAAGTTTGTCCTAATATACCCTTGTCCTATTCCTGTAAAGTATCAATCCTGCTGAAATGCGGAACAAAACTTCTCCCCTGAAGAAGCGGAATACCCTGCGAAACACATTGGTAACTTGGGATTGAAACTCTTGGGACTCCTATTCCTATTATTTGTGTATGGCCCTTTATTGACAAAGGACTGATATTATTACGTTATTCACATAAATATTTTTATGTTAACTAATTGGAAATAAATTATTACACACATACCATTCTAAACCCCTCTTTTTCCTTTCTTCTTCCTCTGTTACTATACTTACCTATTTACCTAGGACTGTGGCACAATTGATAATCAAGGGTTTGTTGTCTATTTATATGTTACTAACACATATGACTGCCAGTAGATCTATTTTTAATCCTATTGTAACTCTTAAAGGTTTTATTATTTTTTATGCATCAGTAGTGGAACCAATTTAAAGTTGAATCCAGAACAAACTTTCCTTGCAGTAGGGCTACCTCCACTCCGCGGGCCAAGGTGATGGGGGACCAGAACAAGAAGATTTGCTTTGGGGCAGCACAGTGGCTCAGTGGTTAGCACTGTGGCACAGGTTCAAAGAACCTTTTCACAACCTAGAGGTTAGAGCTACCAAGAAGTGTGCTATTGTTCTATTCTAGCAAGGCCATTGATTTGCAGAGGTAGCCCCACTATCATGGGCATTTTTTATTTTTTTCTGGTGTTCAATTTTACTTTTATCAACCCCTAAAACATCCATTTACTTTTTTTATGTTTTATACGGCTACAAGTATAAGTAATCTAATAACATGAACCACGGGAGGGAAATTACAGTGTATCATATATGCAGATGCTGACACATCAGCTAGAAATATTTGCAATTCAAAACTGTCCTTTTTTTTAATTTAAATGCCTCTGATAACTAATAAGGAAATAATTTGCTTTGAGCTGGCAAATCTTCAAAATTGAGTTCAGTGAATCACATTCATATAACATGACTAATGCCTCTATTATTATTTTTATGTACCATATTTTCAGGATCTAAATTCATTACCTTTGTTCTCGGTGCAAACTACAATTCAAAACAAGATCAGAGAATTCAAGCATTAGAACGTAACAGATCTCATTCAGGAATTTGGATAGGAAGTGATTAGAAAAAAAATCAAAATTGTTAACTGTTTATACAGCATAGGTACAACAACAAATCTCAAATATTATACAATGATTAGTGGTTCTGCCACTGGGGTTAGTGTTTTAATAAATGCTTGCATGTACTATTTTTTGTTATGGAACCACATGTTTATGATATAATTTTCTACCTTTATCTGTTAGTATTGCTCAGCCGTGTGTATGGCACCATTTTGGCTGGTAAGAGTTAAGGGGGCTTATTTGCCCCATCAATGGAAGATGGGTAATTACCTTTCTGCAAGGTTAAGGGCAGTTTTTAGTTTGCAAGCCACATTTTATTACACAACCCCAAGGGTGGTGCTCCCCAGCTTCTTATGTGAACACCATTGGGTAAATTAATGGATTTTGTACACATGAACAGCTGGTGGCAGAAAAATGGCAGCTTGCCATTGAAGTGATTGTAGCTGCGATCAGAACAAGTTCTCCTTTGGAAAATGTATCTGTTATTCCTGTTTTATTACCAGCTGAGCATTTTATTTACCAGAATAAAAAAACTTGATGAATTATTCTAGTAGGTGTATATGAAGTGAGATTTTATACCTTCAGCACTATATCCAAAATGAAACAAAAAGTTTGTCTTCAGATACACTTTCATTGCATAAAATCTCCCCAATGGGGCCATAAGTCATGACCCTAACCCTTCCCTTCCTTACACAACCCAAGCCTTTAATGACTTTAAAAGAAGTCTGTGTTTCACGACCTATTGTGCTCCCATGGTGCTAAGATCTGGTGAGATTAAATTGGATCTTAACTGAGAAAAATAAAAAGTCAGCAGGAAGTAGTGATGATTGACAAATGATACATGCAATGTCTCTTTTGTCAAAAAAGTGAAGTCCTGGCTCCTGGTTGATCTCATTCTACACTGCATGGTGCGGTTGCTTTATATGGAACCAGCTGTCAAGGCCAATCAGTGGACCCTAAGTGGCCATCCAGTGACTGAAGAGGATCTCCCGGCTTGGAGTCTGTGGCAAAGATGGCAGCTTACTAGAACACAGCGATGACAAGATCCTGGACCAGTAGTATGTAACCAGAGGGAATGGAGAAGAATCTACAGTCTTCATACTGCAGGGACAAGGAGAGATGCTGTAGCCACATATATATATGGAGTACATATATGCAGGGGACACTGGTAGCATAGGAGCAGGGGACACTGGTTGGGTTACATTTAGTGAATTAAGGTACCCTTTCTAGCTACTGGGTTTCCCAAAACATTTGTTTTATTGTCATGAAATCAGTGCAATCGCTCATTGAACACCAATAGTAAGGGAGGCTTCTTCCACATTCACTAGAAATTGTGGTCCCTTTTGCTATTGATAAACAAAGCTAGAGAGCCCTTTCCTACTGTCTACCAATGGAAGGGGGGCATTGATTATTAATGTAACAAAGACATTTAAAATGACCTCCTGGCATGAGTATTTACTCCTATTACCAATCTCTCAGAACCATTGGTGGTCAGTGTAGAATCCATTGTTACTTGGTCACAAAGAAATCTACACTAACCAACAAAGTTAAGAAACACCCAGATTAACTGTGTATTGGAGACACTTAGCCAGGTCACCAACCTAATGGGGGCATTTACATTGATCACCAATGTTTGGAAGCACATAGATTGCTCGTGTATCAAAGGCACTTATCCTGACCAGCAATCTAATGGGGAATATTACGCACTGATCACTGTTTTCAGAAACACACACAATACCTGTGTATACAAGGCACTTACACACAATACCTGTGTATACAAGGCCTTTACACACAATACCTGTGTTTCAAAAACAATTATCCTGACCACCAATCTAATAGGTAATATTATGCCAATCTAATAGGTAATATTACGCATATGTGTATCCAAGGCACTTACCCCTATCACCAATGTAAAGGAGACATCTACACTGATCACTAAAGCCATGTAAAGCATTGAACAGACCTATTCTGTACATGAAAATCATTTAACTGTAGTGATCCTCGATTCTTTCCATCTAATTAGCTATACATTTGGTGGTATTGACTTCTATTCTTAGGGCAGAGGGGAAGGAATAAGGACATGTTGCATTGCCTTCTGTTTGATGCTCAGTCTACTTTTCTCAATGCACTGTCAAGGTCAATAATTGCTAAAAGCAGAACCAGCTAGGCTAAATCTATCCATTTAGAAAAAGTATGAGCACACTTACTGCTGTATAGATATCCTTAATTCTTTTACATGACTCCAGTGGCAACCTTCTAAAATGTTATCTAAACTATGACATTTCCAAGCAATACTTGCCTGCACTGCTTGTGAATCAATATTGTATAGAAGACACAGTAAAGGGCAAATTACATCAAAGCCCGGGTCATATAATAATGAGCACTTTTTGCTCATTGCCCTTTCCACAGGGGAATGGAAAGATCCTTTCTTTCGGAAGTCATAAAGTGGCCCAAGCTGTGACGGTGGTTAGAGTCCCAATGTGCACGCCACCATCCAGGCTGTGTATTGGGACATAATTGGCTCTTTTTGTATGATTAGAGTTTCACAACCCAGTAGGAAAATATTCATCCCAAAGCAGTGTCATTTTACCGTAGATTTTCTGTTTCACAAAGCTTAGAATTACAGTGTACACTTCAAGGTCCATTTTCTTAAAAGCCTCATTTAACTCCCATCCGAAGAATACATAGTTATCTCTTTAGAAAACAGATGCATTGTTGGAAAGCTTTTAAACATTACATTAAAGCCTCAATCTTGACAAACATTATGAATAAATCAGCATGGGAAGAACTTGTTTTCAGCAATTTCATTCACCACTAAATAGTTTTACTGCAATGCCTAAAGAATGATGTTGATAGTCATATATGATTATCTAATTGAAAGTGAACAACAGCAATCACAGATCTTTATCCTGTTTCAAAAAAAAAAAACAACAACATTTACAACGGAATCAGAATCTACAGATTTTTGTAAGCCTGTCTTCTTATATAAGGCATGCTTCTTACAGTGCCAAGATTCATGACGCTTCGGCTGAAAAGAAAATTTACAGTACACTGGAGGCTTTGTGGAGTATGTATGCGGATTAATGGGGAACTAGGAGTAGGCTGGTTTAATAGTGCAAAATGGACAGATGATGTCCACAGTTTATGTTTTTCTCACATCTAATGCCAGGTACCCCGGTATGCCCTTGGATGCCGGGAATGAATTAACTACCATGCAAAGGAGTTCCACCTTTCCAGGCTGGATGATCAAAATGGCTGAAGATACAGAATCTAGAAGAGTATAAAGTGAAATGATGGTCCCAGCAGTGACGCAAGGACAAGTGAATGTAATTTAAAAAAATAATATAAGGCAGGTGAGGTTTTTAGCGCAGAAGATACTTTTTTATTAATTAAATTCTGCTTTAAGTGTGTTTCAATAACAGTAGCTTTGTTAGGCATACAGGTAATCGTTTTGGGCCACAACATAATTCAATCATATCAAAATTTCCTAATGGGGATGAGCAAGAATGTCTCTGAATATTTCCTGGAAGTTCCGATGGGTCCACGAAATTTTGGCTTGCCCTCATTTAACCTCTAGTGCTGCACAGGAGGATTCCCTTGGCTGTATTGATAAATGTAGGCGGGGTACTCCTCCTGTCAGTGGGAGTCCTGCGGCTGTGCTCATCAATGCATGCAGCCGTGGGAATCATCACAGGATGATTCCCACGGCTGCATTCATTCATGATGAACACAGCCGCGGTACTCTGTGTTCTTAGACAGAGAATCTCTATCCAATAACACATACTACAGGGCTGCAGGCTCAAATTTTTTGAGACCTGCAAGAGCAATCAGGGGAGCAGAGCTGTCCCCTGATTGCTCTTGCAGGTCTCAAAAAATTTGTTCGGTAAGGGGGAACGGCCCGATTGGCAGCAGGATCGAATTTTAAAATTTGCTCACTCATCCCTATTGCCTGACTTTTTTGCTGCCAGGGCATTTTTTCATTCTTTTTTGCATTCATGTTGAAAGCATTTTTGGCTAAAAAATTACTTACAGTGGAACTATCATTAAAAAAAATGTCCTCCATCTTCTTCCTACGTCACCTGATCTTACACTGCGCAGGCACGGGATAGGGTGATGTGCTTCCGGAAAATGTAAAAATAAGTGCCAATCTCACTGCACACTTTTCTTTTTTTACAGTAGAGGAATTGACTGATATCGCGCATGTGCTAAAGGGGCAGCCCGTGATGAAGGGGCATATGTGATGAAGCTGCGGGCTTCCCATACAGTCAATCCATTTGGGGTTCATTCTAAACAAATGGCATCTAAATATATTGTTGTTATCGAATGAGTGAAAATAGTGTGAATCCAACCTGAGAATTTTGGGGCCACACAGGATCTCTGTTGTCAGGCAGACAGTAAAATTTAGTTTGAAGAACATGTCAGTATGTTGATGATATAGGATCTATTGGTCAATGCAGATGGCACCATTCATTTGACCAATACATTACTATACTCCAGCCTCCAATAATAGGCGGCGTGCAGCTTGTATTTTTATTGTCAGAAGCAATACACAGACACAGATAAAAAAAAAACATTTTAGACAACAATATTCATATTCTTTTTTTCTTTTTTTTTGCTTGTCTATCTTTTAAAACCTTGGAATTAGACTACTCAACACTCAATATTGCCTAATGGCCAAAGTCAAAAGCAGTAAAATATGGCAGCCATTCCTTTCATTGTTCATTTATAAGGTATGTCCAAGAACAAATTATGGGTCACGGCAATAATAATTTCCAATCTGAAGTTTTATATTTCAGTTGACTAAACAATGTACCTCGAAGACCTCTCATTTTGGACGACCTTGGTTAAATAGGAACAGTTGCAGGAAGGAGAAGTCAGACATCGAGCCTTGCCGATGAACCTTCCCGTCGCAGAGATCATCCTTTTCAATAATGAGCCCTCTGATACTTTTATGAGACTTCCCTGTGTTACAGAAATGCTGGCAAGAGATCAAGACAGATTCTTGGATGCCTTTCAGAAGGGAGAAAAGTTCAGCTAATGAGTTCGAAGTCTCTGACCCTAAAAGAATAAGTTGCTACAGCAATAAGAGGATACTGAACCTCCTAGAGGTTGTTAATGAAAATCCCAATCAAATGAAGCAGACAATATAACGTGAGCAAAAGAGAAGAAAAAAAAAAAAGGTCACCCCGGTGCAGAGTAGAAGATTGTCGCCAAAATATCAATATGATGCCTGGCCTCCAAGTGGCCACATAATGATGTTTTCATAGTTTTTATAGAGCAGCGGCTCTCTGATGAATGTTGTTGGACCAATGCCATTAAACCTGATAGGCTGTTTATAGTGGCTTTATACCACTTGTGTTTTGTTAAAGTACCATTTACAGTTTATTATTTGTTGCTAAAGCTTGTTGTAACAAATTTTATACAGTAGATCAAAAGAAGGTCTCTGTCTAGTGACATTTATAGTTATGACTGCTGTAAGAATGAATAGGTGTAAAGGCTCAAAACTCTGCATGGATAAAAGTACAGTGTGTATATGACGATGGGGATTGGAGTTTAATTTAAATATCAACCATTATACAGCTTGTAGCGTGTTTTCTATGTGATTTTTTCATGTAGGTTGGATTGGAAAGGGATCTTTGTCAGGTTTTTATTTGTAGTATGCATACCTTCCATATAGGGAGGGCACTTTCTAGCTCAGAGTATGCAGGTAAATGACACCTCTGCCACACCTCTATTTTGCAGACCATGGAAAATTAAAACACCAAAAAAAAAGATTGTATAACTGATAGATGCTTTTTTCTATAACAAATGATTAATTTATATCAGTGTTTCTCAACTAAGGTTTTAGTGGAACCTCCAGAGGTTCGTGGGGGTTTCTTGAGCAATGAGCAGTTTGTACCTCTCAGGTCAGTTTAATGACACCAATGATCTTTTTTGGCTATCTGTAAGGGTGACATTCTTCCAAATGGCCAGCAGTGTAAAAGGTATTTTTCCTACTAACCACCACATTAATATACAGTGTAGTATAGTCTGAAATAGTAATTATAGCAGGGGTTCCATGAAGACCTGAAAATTATTTCAAAGGTTTCCCCATGTTAAAAAGGTTGAGAAACATTGCTTTAAATTATCCTTTTCTAATAACAAATTGAATACTGTATACATTCAAGTATAAACCAAGTTATTTTTTTCTGAAAGTGCCATTAGAAAAAGAATCTTGGTTTATATTCATGTGACACCTAGTGGCATGTCTCTGAACTGCATTAGTCTCTGGTTTGACAGATCACAGAAGTCATACAGGCTGTTTGTTACACACTTTACACGAGGCCACATCTCCATCTATTGGTGGTTACTGGTAATGTACAAAGATAATTTTTTTTAAAAAATGACATCATAACAAAAAATACAAAATACTTTAATTGGTATAAAGTAGGAAACAAAAGATAAACAGACTTAACCCATGTGATCTTATTTTATTTAAATAAATGTTTGAAACATAATGCACAATAAATGTATTTTTTTACATTGTTTTAATAACATTTCTTTTGCTATTGCTATTTCTATTACTTTCTTGACTGTTAGCAGCAACAGCTGAATTTTGTGTCCTAGATTTAAACTCGGGTCAATGTAGCTTTCCTATATTTTTAGGTAGAAGTAGGCGCCTTAGTTTATTTTTGGATTGGTTTATATTCAAAATGTATATATGGTCATATAAAGACTGGATGAAATGTGTAATAGACTATAAAACGGGGCAAAGACTGACAACACACCATTGTTTTGCTAAAATTAGTAAGGGGAAGAGCTTTGGTAAGGCTGGTATTACTGCCTACTGCTTTTTATTACTCGTAAACCAGTGACAACCTCTCCCCTTATTCCTGCTACTACAGAGGCATGAAGCAGGGAGTAATCTCCTAAAATGGGTCTTTCTTATTATTACACAGTATTTATATAGCGCCATCATATTAAGCAGCGCTGTACAAAGTCCATAGTCGTGTCACTAACTGTCCCTCAAAGGAGCTCACAATCTAATGTCCCTATCATAGTGATATGTGATTAATGTAGTCTAAGGTCAATTGTTAGGGAGAAGCCAATAAACCTAACTTCATGTTTTTGGGATGTGGGAGTAAACTGGAGTACCCGGAGGAAACCCACGCAGACAACCTGCAAACTCCATGCAGATAATGTCCTGGCTGGGGATCCAAGTTTTATAAGGTATAGCTTTTTTATGTTTTTTTTTAGTACTAAGTTGGGTCTTTCTTACCTTCTAACTTTTATCCAATTTTTATAGTTTATAGTTTTTTTTGTTATTTTTATAGTTTTTCATTTTTAAATACTTGAGTTGAGCTTGTGAGCTATGTGCAAGTATTACAGATTTGCATTGTTCTCATTTGAATATTCACAGATATCCATGTTCTGGGTACTTACAGCATCAATGGATACTAACTACCTTCCTCATTCATACAAACCTAGCAGTGGTAGTTCCTCATCAAGGTCCCTTATGGCAGGACTACCAGGTAATGGTTTTACTTTAGCTACAAACACAGAATACAAATATTAAAAATGACATTTGATAAGACATTAAAATATTAAAGGTTATGAGATTTTAGAATGTGGGTTTACATTTATTTTATAGTTTATTCAGTTCCTATAAGCAATACAGACACAGCATATTCAGATGATCTTTTTTTTTTAATGATGCTTTAGTTATTCCATAAATCCCTAAATGTTATTTTACCGTGATCCTTTTGGGTGTCATGTGCATGGTCTAATGTTACACAGGGGTCGTATAAATCACAACATTCTCCTAAAATTGGAATAATAACATCCTGTTTGTAGCAGTAAATAATTAATAATACATCCGTCTGTCCATATCTGACTCATGAATGCACAAAATGAATCCCTGCAGCTCTTGGAGCAGGCAAACATATTGCTTCTTATGTCCTCGCCATCTGTGCATTACATCCTGCTATTCTTACCTGGCATCACATGCCAGCAGCGGACTGAATACTCAGCAGTGGGTAGTTCCAGGATTACAGAAAATCTTCATTCTGGATTCCTCAAGTATTCCGTGTATAATGTATTTAGGCAGGGGTCTGTAAGTTGTGTCTATGGAAGAGAATTGCTGTCCTTTGTAAATGAATTGATCAGTGGCTGAAGTTTTGCAGATCTTGCACTGATGTACAAAGGAGATAAAGCTGGGTTTTAGGTTTTGACAGTTTGATGATCAGGCCTTGCTGGTATTTAGGGAATTAGGGTGCTTAAAATGCATGTAAACCTAAAAATTGAATTTATATTGTTATCCTTCCTTAGGAACAACCAAATTATGAAATCCTTTTTTTAAATTTTTATTAACAAAACAAGTCTACAAATTTGGTAATTTCCCCAGGATCTCCAGCACTTCATGTTCAATGCTGACAAAGCTAAGTATGAATTGTAAATCTCATGATAGCATGGTCAGCCCCCTGAGCTTGCCACCACACTAGGACTACCCAGTACACCTGGATTCCCATTTCAGCCCGCAGTATTATGATTGACAGCATGTCCTGTACAGAATCATGCCACCATGATTGAAGAGAGAAACATCTCCATATTAAGCCAGATGGCATGGCTGAAACCTTGCCCTTCTGTTTGCATACAAATTGTTCTTGTGCTTCTGCTTGCATGGTTTACTAGTCATGGCATCACATAAGGGACACTTTTACTATACCACACCCATTAAAGAATCATACATTAAAACTACTTTATATTAATATATTATATTTTATAATATTTAATATTTATAATTAATAATTTAAGAATTTGTATAATACTCTTCGCATTAACAGCTCGCTGTACATTCACATTGTGCATGGAAGATACAACATTCCAAGCTGGTCAATGATGATGGCCAAAGATGCTGAACCGGGAGAAAACCAAGACAATTATAACACTTGTGAAGAAAATTCCATATGTTATATCATTGGAATAGATGACAATATAGTTCCACTTTTTAGGATAATTATCCAAAATTGTTCTCACATATAGGAAGCATGTACTCGGCTCTGTTTCTTTGTACAAACTAAAGTTTGATGCCTACAATTTGATTGTTCCCTCCAAGTTGCATTGCTATAGTACCGCAAGGGGTTCTTTCCCGAATACTCCTAGTGATTATGATACGGACATTCTAGGGTCCTCGAGGCAAAGGGACTGATGTGAATGGATGTGGGTACACTGGAAGGTCATCACCATAGTTCAGGAATTTGGTAGAGCTATGATTATGACCTATAAATAAAGACTGCAAGAATTAATTCATGGTGAGGTTCCTAATCACTCAAATCATTCTAGCCTGCAGTTTGTAGTTTAAATTTTGTGTTGCCGCTAAGACTTATAAAAGACAACACAAACTAAGACAGAAAACAATAAAATAATGACATGGCATGTCCTTTCCTGCAGAAGGGACAGGTGATGTACCTGCTGCAATAAAATATCCTTACCTGCCTAAGTGCACTCACCTGTCCTCGCTCCACTGAGGGTGCCGCCATCTCCTTGTCCTCCTGGAGCAGGGTCTTTAGCCACCTTGATTGGATTGCACTGGGGCAGTTCATTTAGTCCCCTTGAATGTGCTAGGTATCCTGGCTTCCTACACTGAGCTACGCATGCACGGCTCAGTGTTTCTTTGACAGATCAAGACAGTGATCAGGTCAGTATGTTTTATTGAAAAAGGGATATCCACTGTCCCGTTCTGCAATAAAGCCCTGCCTGATACTTGTTTTTCAAAGTGGAACTTTAGTTTTTCTTTCAAGGTAAAAATAATCAAGCATAAGAATCTGAGCAACTTTGAGCAGGGCCAAATTTTAAAGGCTAAGACAATTGAGCATCAGTGTCAGAACATCTCCAAAAGGGCATGATGGGGTGTTCCTTGCATGCAGTTGTTTGTAAGGGAGGACAACTGACTCATTTAAGTGTGGGGGCAGAGAATGCTAATACATCTGGTCCAAAACTATGAGCTAATAAACTGATAAAAAAAGTTAAAAAAAGAAGTGGTGCATTGCAGTTTGCCACAGTTGCAAACTAGTCAAAGTGCCCATGCTGACACTTGTCGGGGAATTAAGTAGAGAAGCTGGAGCACAGAACAATTTAAGAGGATGATCTGGTCTGCTGAATGTTTTCCTTTAGATTATGTGCATGGATAAAAAGGTGAGCCATTGGAGGAAATGGAGTGTGACCTAAATGATCTGCTAACGTTTCTGTGCCAGATACCACAGGACACCTTCAGAGGTCTTGTAGATTTATACCGTGATAAGACAAAATAGTTTGAAAGTTTTTGCTGACTGGTTTACATGCACTTTAATTTCTCTCCTTCTTCAATCCATATAACCTTTTCATCGTCAGTTTTCCAGAATCTTTGCATAGCTGGAGTACCATCTTTTGCAAACAGCATAACATCCTAAAATGCAAAAAGTAACTGTGACTTGTTAAGTAGGATTTATTGCTTTAATTATTCATCACTGAGATGAGGATGAGGAGAGCTTTATCCAAGCTGTCCAGTTAAGTGAATGGTAATTGAATATTACAGGGCTTGAGTTTACAGTCCCTGCAAAGCATAACAATGATGGAGCTGCAGGGAGAAGATAGATCATCAGTTCTGGATATATCTTTGAAGCATATACACCTATAATCTGTCATTACAACAATGGGGTATTAGCCAGTGTTGCATTTCAACCCCTAAAGGAATCTAAATTCATAGGATGTTTATTGTCCAACTGATAAACTGGCACAATGCAGTGTATAAGATATATACGACATTCACCGGACTCCATCAAAATATTTGGTCTAGTTCCATACTTTAATAGTAAGAATAAAATATACTATAACGAAATGACAACAATTTAATTGCTTCTATCTTCTGAACCATAGAACAGCAGTTGATCCAGAGGAAAGAAAAAATAAAAACTTTTTAAAGTCGTGATCCCATTTTCTCAACAGGGAAAGCAAAGGCCCCAATCCTAAAGTGATTCTTCCTGACTCAAAATTCCTTTTGGTATTTCCTATATTTATTGCTAGGTAAATTTTCCGCAATAAGAAAATATTTTATATTATTATCCAATGATTGGTTACCATGTAAAACTGGATCTAGTTTATGGCTCCAATATATGACTGTTTCCTATTGCTCAGTGTATATAATCCCTAATGCCCCATCTGCCAGTTTATTTTTATAATTAGTATTATTAAGAGTTGTACTCTGGAAATGTACTGAGGGTACAATATCACATTCTCCCCCAGGTACACATTTACCTTCTAAGAACTTCATTGGCTTTCTGAGTGAATCCCCTCCTCCAAAAATTATTTTATATTTCTGTGAATTTGGACATAATTTTCTAACAGAAAAGAAAACACATTTTGTGGTATTTTTGAGCCATGCCTAAATATTTCTATGATGCTAGCCATACACAATGACAATATAAAAACTGTATATTTAGATTTACAAAAATCTGATTTGTATGCCATCTGGCCCTTGCATAAAAGAGCTGTTAGAAGATTTATAGAAGTCTATACCATCAGACTGTAACCTGAACGGTCAGCAAAAAAAATAAACAAATAAAAAAAAAATTGGCACTATAAAAATACTGTTTAATAATATTAATAAAAATAAAAACAAAAAAAGACTCAGAAACATGCAAACGTTTCACTGATTTATTAGGAAATGCATAAGAAACTACTTTGCTCCAAACTTATAATCCTAACCCCAAGTATTCTATTGGATACAAAAAGAATATAAAAGTAAAAATACAGTTTATCCTAGTAAAGTGCCTGTTAAACTGGTGGACAGCTAACGCTAATTGAACCCCCAATGAAATGTACTGCATTTTATCAGTATGTTGACTGCGCTCATTTTCTTCTTGTCAGATCAAGAACATTTTCAACAAGTACAGAAAACCCCTGCTGATCTTACCTGAAATGCCATGTCCTTGTTACCTTCTCCAAATTTAACTGAACGCATAAATCATTTTTCCTAAACTGAAACTGTCCCCTATGTATGGAGTATAGGAGAGGCGGACCTCTTTGATATCCAAACCAGCAGTGTGGCAGCCATAGCTCCCGCCTTAGAGGCAGTGGTGGAGTAAGTGTAGCCATCCAGGGGCAAGAAATGGGTAATTTGTAGATTTATCAAGTGAAAAAAAACCTGAAAGAAAACTAATGTAGCCATCACATCTAATGACTGCCAAACTGAAATGTTTTAAAGGATGATTTTTTTTTTGTTTCGATATGCTGCAAAAAAACATATTTCCAATACAAAAGTTTCAGAAAAGGTTATGGTTATCTGAATGCTGACATCAGCCCATTTTTCCTTAATATACACATTACAAAATTTGCTATAATTGAGTGATGGAGTAATTCTGCTCCAGTGTACACCAAGGGCCGCTGAACCCCCATACACACAATACACACATTACAATCCCTCCTAATGCAGACGTGTCAGAAAAGAGAAGCACAAAGCATTATAAGATGGGGAGGCAGTGCTGATCTGATCTGATATTCTTCTAGTTTGTTGCAAAAGAACAAAGTTGTGTTCTGTTTTCTTCACATTTGTTGTTATAGAAGTAGCAAAGTATTCATTTTTGTCCAAAGAATATTTTCCAGCCTTCATTTAACTCTGATAAGGAAGAAAAGAAACTTGAATGTGAAATCATAATCCCTAAAAATGATTTTATCTCATGCACAGATTCATAGACAGTAGGCACTGCACTGCAAGTAGCTAATACCCAATACTGATAGATTGATAACCAGCAGTACATAAAAATCAGTCTACCAATATCACATTGCCTGGGAACTCACCAATTACATTCCCCAGTGGTGTGCCCTGCTTACCCTGACGCCTTACTACAATTTAATAGTGAAAAAAAAAAAATCAGCACTGGCCTTTTCACACAGAATAGTTAGGAAGGCAAAGATTGGTTCTTCAAACTGGCCTAATAATAAACAGCATTTGAAACTTTGTGAATACTTACTACACCCCTGCAAAGACTGGAGCCCTGGACAATGACGCTTAACCCACAACTGGTAAGGATGAGTGCTATATGCAATGTATGATTAGGGCACAGTACTTACAGGCCCATCTACATCTTTATTTCTGTTGCAAGTTAATATGAGCACACATTTTAAGAAAAGCAATTCTGGGTTCCAATGTGCTTCAGACATTTACATATGAAGGAAAACCTGTAAGCCCATTTACACTATTGTACTGCATCTCACAATGTAAGGCGTGTTGGTGCGATCCGGTGACATGAAAGGCACCCATAGGACCTTCTAACTACCACCAATATCATATGTCGCAGTGTGCTGCACTCCTGAAAGTACAGACTGTCTGACAACAAATAGTACCTTAATGCACATAACATGTCTTGGGGTGCATGGTGGTAATGTAACCGAAGGGGTTTGAACAATCCCTAAGGCTATAAGGAGCTAATGCATGACAAATGTGGCCTGGGAAGCAATGGTATAGTGCATAGTGACCAAAAAGCTTTCATTTTACAAACTGCAATTGAAAATTAAAGCATAGAAAGGACCTGATTGATATAGGGACTGGTTCTATATTGTTTATTCTGATTCTCTACAACCTAAATGTTGTAAAAACTATTTTCATAAATATCACTGGATGAGTAGAATTGTCAGCACTAAAATACATATTTGCTCAAAAGATAAAAAAAATCAATACTAACCTTGAAGGTCATTACTGTTTTTAGCAACCACTTCCAATGTCTGTAAAATAAATACATAAAACATCAGTATAAACCAGGGGTGTCCAAACTTATAGCAAAGAGGGATAGATTTAGTGAGGTAAAAATGTGAGGGGGCCGACCATTCAGCACGTACCCAGGGTTATTGTGGGTGTGGTATGCGCAGCTCCCGCACAGCACACATTCACCAGGGTGACGTGAGGGATACCCCGTGCATGGAGTCGGGTGTCAGTGCAGGTTTCGTGCAGAGCACGTTCTTGGAATCAGAGTGGGCGTGGTCTGTGTGGGTCCTGCACAGCACACGCCCACTATAATGACATAGGGGATTCCCTGTGCACACATGGGGACTCCGGTCCTGCTGATTATGCCTGCCGAGTAGCGGGCCGATAATTGCAAGGCGGTTTGTATCTAGGAGTCGTCTGTATGTTGGATGTCGAACTCGGGGACTACCTGTATACAAATCCTGACCTGTATGTGGCCCTAGAACACTTGTGTTAGACAGCCAAACCATAAGCTAAGATGTTATTTTGGCACAGCTCACAAGGGAAAACATGATGCAGAACAAACCGGAGGTGTTCACTGGGCATTTATTTAAAAAAAGGGCATTTTTTTTATTTAATTTCTGCTCCTCTATATTTGTACAGCTTTTCTTTCTTTTTAATGCTCTGGCATGCCAAGTATATTTTTTTTGCCAAATGAGTTAAGGAATGCTTTGTTCACAAGCTAGTAAAGATTTTAGATTAGCAAAGAGGAAACATGCAGCAATTAGCAAATACACAGATGGAGTGTGTTATAACTTGTAGCCATGTGTTTTATTAGTAGGAAAATAAAGCAGGAACAAAAAAAAGGTGCCCATGGTTCCCTCTCCAGGTGAGTGCAATGTTACTAAATAAAGGAAAAATAATTCTCCTATAGAGGAGTATAAAGAGATTGTGTGCCCTCTTGTGGTCAGACAAGTAACTCATTCCCAGCAAATAAACTGTATACAAGGATATTTTATTATTATTAATAATATCTATACACAGTATTTATATAGTGCCAACATATTACACAGCACTGTACAAAGTCCATAGTCATGTCTCTAGCTGTCCCTCAAAGGAGCTCACAATTTAATGCCCCTACCATAGTCATATGTCTTTAATAGAGTCTAAGGTCAATTTTGGGGGAATCTAATTACCCTAACTGCATGTTTTTAGAACGTGGGAGGAAAGTGGAGTACCCAGAGGAAAGCCACGCAAACACGGGGAGAACCTGTGAAATCCATGCAGATAGAGCCCTGGGCGAGATTCAAACCTGGCACTCGGCGCTGCAAAGGAAAGAGTGCTAACCTCTGATCCACCATGCTGGGAGAATTGCTGCATATGTGGATACAATTTATACCAAAATATATATAATATTGTATTTTTAAAGGATGAATACTCTTAAATGTATTGTACCATGAAAATATCCTAAATTCGTCATTGCTGCCATGATGAATTTGTATTTAAATTATTATTATATGATAAAATATGACTTAAAACAGTCTTTAAGGAGAAAATCTAGCTCTATCCCACCCCCTCTTTTATTGGTACTCTAGGAATGTATTGACCTAATATACAGAAGTAAAGAGAGGGTAGACTGAAGCTCAGCTATTACACATATTTTTATTATATAGTATTTTTATAGTGCCATCCTAATATGCAGCGCTGTACAAAGTCCATAGTCATGTCACTAGCTGTCCCTCAAAGGAGCTCACAATCTAATGTCCCTACCTCAGTCATGTGACTTTAATATACAACAGGATGGTCAAAGATCGGGAAACATGGAAAAGAATAAGATGATGGTAAACGCACGATGAACGGAGCCAGGTGAATGTATTTTAAAAACTGCTATAAGGCAAGTAGGATTATTTTATTGCAAAAGGGACCTCACCGGACCTTCCTGCAATAAAGGACCCATCTCTTCACCCCCACCTCTTCTCTGTCCCTACCCATTTCCCCTACTACCCTTTCCTTCATAAAACATTCAAAACCTGTTTTTAAAAAGAAGGTTAAGAATTTTCAATGTAACTCTGCTGCAGTCTGTACAGATGTGTCCAATATACATAAATCAAAGAATAATAATTCAAACTGAAGGGAGCTCAATATAGAGCCTTTTACTTACCTTATATAATGTCACACTCATATCATTCAATGCTTTGATAGATGAATGGACCATCTTCAGGGTCTCCAACTCTTGCTGTTGTAAAACAGAGGAACATTTTAAGTTGTTTTAGCAGAAAACAAAACGTAGAAATGGCTATACAATAAAATGTCATGGGATCAATGTATGAATATATGAACACTATATATCCGCAGCCGCCGGCCACTTTGATGGTGGTACAGTAGCCATAGAATAGGTTAGTAGCTGCAGTCTTAAAGAAAGGCGTTCGCCTTCCCTGTATTTTACCAGCTTCTCGCACAAGCTCAGGTAAAACTTCCTGCTTATCTGGATTTACATTAATAACAACTGTAATATTAGTCACTTATACAAATCAGATATGTTGTCGAGATTTTTATGCTAACCTACACAACAAGATAAAACTTAATGGCCCACAATGGGAATTAGTTTGGCCCAAAATGACATTCAAAGTCTTGCAATGAAACTAATAAATTGTGGAATAAAGTATAGAATAGAATAAAGCATGGTCTGAGCACAACAGAAATCATGCAGCCAGACTGCTTCCTGCCCATTTAAGATATTTTTTGAAAATTATTTTGAAGGGATGTGAATGAATAAAACATGCGTGCAGCATTACAAATATTTACTGCAGATGGTTTTGGCAGGGCAATCAATAAAGAAAGGGAAAATATCCAGCTTCCTGCCTCCTGCACAGCTGTGCACTGCTCTGATGAAGAAAAATCCTTGCCTGTAGATTCTTCTGAAATCAGAATTACCTCCTGCATCTCCTGCAGGTTCCTCCGGGCTGATCATTCCATCACAGATTTTTTCCTGTAGTGACATAAGGATCAGAAGGAGAAATCACTGAGCTTAGTGGGAACACAGGACTTATATCCCCTTGCTTTCCCTTCACCTGGTACTTTGGGTATGGTAAGCATGTGACTCAGCATTCCGAGCTTATACTTGGTGAACACGGGATTTGACGGCGCAAATTTGTGTGTAAAAAAAATGTGTTTTAAAAAAAATTATGTTAAATTTATTGAATGTGTGTGATTTGTGTAACTAACTTATTTTTTTACAGGTTATCCCACAATGACAGGATGATTCCCACGGCTGCACAGCTCAAGCGTCTTTAGGCCAAGTCTCCCCATTCAACCTCTATTGCTCTCTGACTGGCTGAAGAAAGCTTTTGGCTGTCAGCTCTGCTCCCCTGATTGCTCTTGCAGTTCTTCACAGTCCCGAAAAATAACCCGAATTTTCCCACCATTGACTTTAAAGGTGTTTGAATTCGGCATTCGATAACCCGAACAATATCTCCCTATTCGATTGAATTGAAACTATAGAAAACCCTAGGCGCCTAGGTAAATTACCTAGGTAAATTACCAAGGCGATCAAAAATGAATGGGAGTGCAGAGCCTTCCTACGTCACGCATCCCAGAAGGACCTTGGCTGCTCCTTCTCGGCCATGCTCAGAAGGAGCCCTTTCATCAATAGAAAAAAGAAGAAGAGAGAACATGTTGGGCCCGGTGCCGAAAAAAGATGCCGGGACCCGAAGGTAAAAACCTCCCGACGGATAGACTGATCTGCAGGATTGAAGGTTAG
>NC_092858.1:22727313-22728542 GCF_032062135.1 Pyxicephalus adspersus
TCTTATCATCGGGGAAACAGGGTAGTAGTCCAGTGTTGCTCTAATCTAAAAGATCTCTTAGAGATTTTGTTCACACCAGCAGCACTGGGCTGTGTTGTGTAGCATTACTCAATGCAATCCTGATGTAACTGGTCTTATGCTTTTTAAGTTTAAACTGATGTGCTGAAAAAGTAAAACATATTGCATCTTTGTGCAGTTGTCCTGACAAGCTGTAATAGATTGCTATATAGTTATGTAAAAGGTAAATAAAAAAAAAAAATAATGAAGCAACACACCAGCACCCCTGACTTATGTGCACAATACTGCAAGCTGTCTGGTGTACATGGGCTTTACTCAAGTGACCTGGCTGTGTATGGGTACTCATAATATTTAACATTGCCTTCGAATCTCCTATTGATATGATAAAGATAACAAGAGAGATAACAAACTCTTCTGCACACCAGAACACATTACTCTATTCTTTTTAAACAGGATTTATATAGCACCAACATATTATGCAGGGTTGTACATTAAAAAGGGGTTGCAATTGACAGACAGATACAGACAGTGACACAGGAGGAGAGGACCCTGCCCTGAAGAGCTTACAATCTAGTAGTGCACACTGTCCTGGGAAATCTTATATGTAGACTAACCTGCAGCTGTACACTTTCTCTGATCATTTCCGTGTGTCCCGCACTGCTTGATGGCGTTTGCAACAAATTCGATTTTCTACAAGAAAATGTAATAGGAAATATTTCAGTTGAAGGATTGTCGGAACAATTTTCTATTTGTAATAGAATGATATGTCAAATATTCCTGTACAGTGTTCTCCCCAGCCCTTTCCAGCTGGGCGCACCACCCAGCACTTTTCAGTAACAACCCGGCTGTTTATGGGTGGTTAATGAAAAGTTCCAGGTGGTGCACCCAGCTAGAAGGGGCCGGGAAGATCAGTGTTCTGGTGGAGTCATCAGACCAGACATAATAATAATTTTGAAATGTGATCAGCAATTACAATGTGCAGAAAGCAGCAAAACAAGCAATCAGATTGGAAAGTATTACCTCTACGCTCATTGTAATGTCTGTACATGTGCAAGGCGAATAAACAGCACCAACAAGCAATAGACATAGGATGTACCTTATAAATAGAAATGGTTGCAGTGCATGGTATTAGGCTATGAGCAACCAAAAATACCTTGAGCTTCTATTTCAAGGGTTTATTCATTTATAACGCAGCAATGATACTGAAATAT
>NC_092858.1:22729512-22781311 GCF_032062135.1 Pyxicephalus adspersus
TATTATTATTATTATTCTCTATTTGGACATTTTTCTCTTATTTACTACTGATGTTGTAGCATTTGTTTTCCTCCTACTGACACTGGCAAAAAAATACCAAAAAAATGTTGGGGCAGATTTCCCTTCCTAATGAAGGCCTTTTTGCCTACATTTATGAATCTTGATTGCTGGTTTCAGGAACTTCCAACTTCTGCATGTTCTAGACCAGGGGTCGCCAACCTTTCGGACCTCAGGGACCACTAAATTCATAATTTTAAAACCCACTGACCATTAATATGAATTTATTTAAAAAGATAAATACATTTATAAAATAATGATCTTCCTAATGGTCCCTAACAAGGACTGCAGAGGCTCTGATTCATTGATGAGCTTATGGTGAAGTGAAGTATTACTATTGTTACTATTATCGTTAGTTTCATTATCTTTGGTATTACTAAAGAAATACAAAATATTTGTTTGCTTTTTCCCACTCATTATGGGTTCATTTCATTCCACTCTAAGACCAAACAAGAAGTTATAGTTATAAAAGTCAAACTATTTGATTCAATTAAATATAACAGTTAAAGAAAATACACAGTTAAGGTCATATTTACCTAAAAAATCATCTGAGAAATAAACAAATAAAATAAAAGCATTCGGATGATAATTGGTATTTGAGGCGTGAGGTGACTGCTGTAATGGTGCAATACTGAAGCGTACGGCTCAGCAGTGGTCGCCTCATACAACTTAAGACTACACTGACGTCACGCTGCACCTCCCTTGTTTTTCTGTCTCTAGTACAGTTTGTGAATTTAGTGCAATATAAAGGCAAAAATTGTTCTTCAGAATTTAAGAATTTATTAGAATATAACTTAATAAAACATAAAAATTGCCAACAATGTCTAAATCTTTCTGTGGCCAACCAACATTTTCTCACGAACCACCAGTGGTCCACGGATCACTGGTTGGCGACCGCTGCAATATCTAAACCTAGGGTTCCTCCAGCAGTTGCTGGGGGTTCATTGAGGAATGAACAATTTGTTCCTCTGAGATCAGTTTACCTGACACCAATGATCTTTTTGGGTATCTGTAAGGATGACATTCTTCCCACTGGCCAGCGATGTATTGGAGAATCCTCCAAATGTCCACCACACCAATGTACTGTGACCTGCAGTTATAAGAATTACATTCAGGGGTTCCCTGAAGACATAACTTGGAATTACTACTACATTGCAAAAAGTGAAGATCAGTCCCAAAAGTCAACTTGATAAACAGATATCAGTTAAACTCTTACCGCATTTTTGCGTTACAATATAACGTGCTTTGTGCTTATATATCAAAAATTCTACCCCATGAAAAAACAAATAAATTACACTCAAGGAAGAATCTAAAATTCTCTCAAAAGTTGATGTAGCAGTGCTTCACCGGTGTGAGGAAGTGGTAACCACAGCACAACCTCTCCAACAGTATGACGATAGCTTCAAACTCTGGATAACCATGCTAATATCATGTATCTAGCTCATATAATAATCTGTCTCTTAAACCTTTACTACTTCCCACCATTCCATACCCCCCCTCCTATTGTGTGATACTTTCCCCACCTCCTGGATTGTAAGCTCTTTGGGGCAGTGTCCTGTCCTCCTGTGTCTTTATCTTTTATTTGCAGCATCTATTTAATGTACAGCCCAGCGTAATATGTTGGCGCTATATAAATACTGTTTATTAACAATATTAATAAAGTCATGCCCATGCTTTATCATGATGTTGGCCATGCCCACCATTATTTGGCATGCATACTGCAGATTTTCCCTTTTTTGGTGTGCCCAAAAACACCAGCCGTCCCATTCTTCTCCATAGACAGCGGTCTGTCTGTGCAGATCCCATCACTTTGCCCCAGAATGATCACTCACAATCACATTAAGTGACAGCTTTTGAGGGTTTTTCCCGCTCCCCCCCCCCCCCCATGATTAACATAATCCAATTTCAATATGTGACAGAATTTGAACAGGGGTGGACATAGGGAGGCACAAAGTGTGCTGTGGCTCAGGGGCCCTGCAGAATGTCCTTAGCCATCAAGGGCCAAGCCAGTTGGGTGGGGTGGGGGTGAGTTCTGCACAGGGACCCACTGTTGGCTACATACACCACTGGATTTGAACTTTTTAAAACAAGCAACAAATACACATTAACAATATTCATGGTAACCTTTAGCAATCTCCTGACAGTATTTTTTTGCTTGGCATGCAAAACCCTTGTTGGTCTTTGCCATAGAACATCGACTTACTAGAGATAAACGAGATGGAGCTGTGAAATCTGCCTTTTGACAGATTTAGAAGAGATGGTAATGCTGGGGAATAACAATGTCTATATTCCTCATTTTTCAAATCATTTCTATCTTATCTTCTTTTGATTATTTATAGTGAGTAAAGAAATGTTTGATGTAGTCATCCCTCCACATATTAATCTTTCTTATTGATTGATGGGACAAGCATAACATTAAAAAAACTACAATATAAATAACAAAGTATTATTTTTCTTGCAATATTACTTGAGAATATTTGTTTGTACATTTTGTCAGGATTGTATAATGAACATGCGTGTGTTTAATATATATATATTTATTTATATATGTGTGTGGGTGTGTATATATATATATATATATATATATACACACTCCATGGCCAATTTATTGGGAACTACCATAAATCTTGGTGTCCTAGATCAAACAAGGTGCTGGAAACATTCCTTTACACATTTTGGTCCATATGATAACACCACGCAGTTGCTGCAGATTGGTCAGCTGCACGGATGTGCAAATCTCCCATTCACCACATCTTGAGGGGGCTCTCCTAGATCTGGTACCTTTGATTCCAGTGAACTCATTGTTATGTTCAAGAAACCAATTTGGGATGATTTGAGCCTTTGTCATCCTGATGGAAGTAACCATGAGTAGATGGGGACACTGTGGTCATAAACGGATGGACATGGTGAGCAACAAGTAGGTTGTGGCATTTAAAAGATGTTTAATTGATACTAAGGGGTCCAAAATGCGCCAAGGAAATCCCCCACGCCATTACACCACCATCACTAGCCTGAATAATTGATACAACGAAGGACGGATCCATTCCTTCAGATTTTTTATGACAAATTCTGACCCTATCACCCAAGCGTTGCAGCAGAAATCGAGCATTAGAGTGGCAATTGTGTTCTTAATTCAAGACCAGAGCAACATTGTTGCCACATCATCACAGGAAGCTGAATAATGGGCTTCACTGGGACACCATAGTTATATTTCACAGTAAGTAGTATTTACGTATGGGTCTTATGGACCTTATAGAATCGGGGAAATTTTTCTCATTGCTTTCCTGGAATTCAATGCCATGAAATATTAACTCTGAGTGACATTATCATTTATGTAAAGTTATTGTTCTCCATATTCTGCTCAGTTAGATGCATGGAGTTGGATTCCATAGAGTGGAAATATATGGTGCTATGATGTCTCAAATTTTCTTTTCCTTATTCTTCAACAGCTCCTCAGCTCATCTTCTCACTTGGTTACATGGTGAAGCCCACCTAGATATTTACCTAGAGATTAATACATTTTGAATATTTAGCAAGGCATGAATTTATAGGAACTTTTAAGGCATCTCACATATTTAAAAACCAACAGTTTATTATCTTATAAAAAAAACACAAAAACATCTATTGTTACATACAACAACGGATTGCTATACCAGCCACGTGATATAGACCCAAATAGGGTGTCTCCAAGCATTTAAGTGAGTCGAAGCGTTTCGCAGATCTAAAAGTCTGCTTCTTTAGGACAGCCAAGAGACTTAAAAGTTACAATGATCCATAAATATCTATACCAATGTTTATCAACCCATATACCAAAATAAAGCAACATTTGCATAGATGACACAATTCAAGTTCTTTAACATTTTCATAGGCTGAAAACAAACCTTTACCTAAAACATCAGCGCACATAGCAGAGAGGCAGCCAATGCATGAAGAAGGGGATCAAATCTGTTTCAAATGGCTAGCAAAGGACTTCCTGAAGGCTAAAGAAAAATGACAACTTTTGAGAATGTCTTAAGTTCCACTGATGTTTTCACATATACATATGGACATATCTCAGAAATTGGCACTGGATCTTGTTTTAATCCACTAAACTTGTACCCATTTTATTGCACAATAATGTCTCAAAGATAATGTCTATGTATTATTATTATTATAATTAATATTATTAATATTAATAAACAGGATTTTTATAGCGCCAACATATTATGCAGCGCTGTACATTAAATAGGGGTTGCAAATGACAGATACAGAAAGTGACACAGGAGGAGAAGCAGACCCTGCCCAGACGAGCTTACAATCTAGGAGATCGGGGAAGTATCACAATCTAATATTTACCCTTTAAGATACTCCCAAATATCTCAACTCCCCAAAATATATTCCCCATATCTAAATACAATCAATATTCCACCCTTCATGTCAAGAAGATCATAAAAGTATTCCTTTACCTTTTTGTAATAGCCCTATATCTTCTCATCAATTCAAATCCAATTGATGCTTTCCCCAAAAGCTTCCTCCAAATGATCCCTCATTTGTTTCAGTAAATCTAATTTAAATGGCCTGCTGACCATCCCTGTAAACCTCTGTGTGCTGCCATTTACTTATAATGCCGGCTGCAGTGGTGGTGTTACCATGTGGAGTCCATAGGCTTCACCTCCTTCTGGTTACATGAACTGGATATATATCCTGAGGAACCAGAGGCATTTAAACACTTACATTATAGGTAGTCCCCGGATAACATACAAGATCAGGACTGTCGGTTTGTTCTTAAGTTGAATTTGTATGTAAGTCGGAACAGGTACATTATTTTAATAAATGTATTTAGGACAGAAGTTTGTCTCAACATATTATTAGGCAGCGTGGTGTCAGTTACTGTATAAAATCCTCACTGTAAGTTAATCACAAACAAATCAAAAAAAAATCTTTATGAAGCCTAGACATTCATTAACTTCTGGAGCAAGCTGTGCTTTGATATGCAAAAAGAAACAACTGCAGAGTTTGTCTTGGTCACTAAAGAGTTACAAGATGTTACCGATCAGCTCAGCTCCTAAGATCACCCACAACCTCATCTGTGTTAGCAAAATATTTCTTCTGCAAGCCATGCAAACCGCCCTCCCTCCATCAAGCCCCCAGGTGTTCATATCTCAGGGACTACTGTACTTCTCAAGAAGAGACACATGGTTCTGGATTACCGAGGATACAAAAAATGGCAATGGCAGGAAACTGAAAAAGTCGTGTTAATATGATTTGATTCTTGAATGCTAGGAAAATTTCTGATATTAGACTGGAAAATGTAACACTTGAGAGGCCAACAAGGATGAATAATTGCAAATAAAGCTAAGCAATAACAACCTGGGTAACATTAGGGGTTCCTTGAGCTTGGTTAGAAGGCGGTGAAGAGACAACCGAAAGAACTTCATGTAATTTGGTAATTTTACTGCCTAGCTTTGGCATATAGCAAGAACTCAACTGTCTCTATTCCCATCCATAATGGAAGAGCATCCACTGGTGATTTTATTATAATGCCTTCCAAAAAGGAACCTAAATACAATTGTACAAATTGTTTAAACTCTTTAGATCCAATTATGCCACGGATCAGTTATGTGCTGCTTATTATTATGAGTCATATGCTGCTTACTGTGTTTTAATATTCAGAGATTTCCATTCCTCCCCTTATGGATCATTGTCAAATGTTTTATATCCTAATTAAGATAATCCATTGGAGATTAAGCATGAAAGGCAGCCTGTCATATTGCACAGAAGATAATCTTTTTAGGCATAAATATGCTTGACGGAGCTAAGACATGTGGTAGCTTAAGCTGGAACTGGGCTGAAACAGCAGTTCTCGCTGTGGACCAAACATATTTTTTGGTAAAATTAAGCTTTGCTTGCACTTGGCAGCTTCTGTCTGCTGAGAAAAATGAGTTCTTATGAGTACATAGAAAAGTAAATGCTCTTAACTGAAAACAATTACAATACTTACTTTGTTTTCAATTAAAGCATAAGATCATTATAACGAAATAATTCAGCTAATGGTTGTGTTGCAGATTAGTTTTTTTTCCTTTTCCATTTGTAATAGTTGAACTTTAAAATGAAAATGATTGTATATTTGAAGTGTCTGTTGACTTAATTAGTGAAATGTCTGAAAGCTTTACCATGTTCATTTATTTTTAAAAAATGTGTATACTTAATATTATTTCACGTGTAGCTTTCATTAAAATAACACAGGAAGGTTTTTGGTAAGGTTTTTCCTATTATAGGGTGGCAATGCTCAGTTCACGTATCCCAATGGTGCTCCTGCATTGCCAAACTTTCACACTGACGTCTGATATTGACTACAAGTGGCCTGTCAACACACAAATCTAGTGGTAGTAACATTCAACTACTCTTGTTCTTGTAATGATGAAGACATTTTGCAGTTCTTCTGGGTGTGAGGAAGTCTGGCTAAATTTACACCTTGTAATTTGAACACATATGCAGACTTCCTGACACCAAGGATAGGGTTATGTTACTGGAACTGAGTAGTTCAGCAAATTTCACACCTCCTGGTCTTGAATGATAAACATCTGCAGAGTCACAATATATGGTGATTGGATTAGGGTGTTTGTGTTGTGTATATATAAATGCTGGGGTGTTTCCCACACTGGTAGATCTCATGACTCAATTATACAGGTAGCCCCCAAGTTAAGGACTTCCCACATACAAACGACTGCTAGATACAAACGGGGTTTTCCTGCTCATTTGTGTGCAGGACAGGTTTGATGGGGGGAGAGGGTGGTTCGCATGACTTGCAGAAGTCTTTTGCTGTCCTTCAACCTCTTGTAACTCTTTAATGACCAAGACAAACTCTGCAGTTGTTTCTTTTTGCATATCAAAGCACAGCTTGCTCCAGATGGTAAAGAATGTCTAGGCTCCATAAAGTTTCTTTTGTTTTGTTTTTTTCTGCTTTGTTTGTGATTAGCTCACAGTGAGGCTTTTATACAGTAACTGACACCACGCTGCCTAATATTATGTTGAGACAAACATCTGTCCTAATTGCATTTATTAAAATAATGTACCTGTTCTGACTTACATACAGATTCAACTTAAGAACAAACCTACAGTCCCTATCTCGTATGTAACCCGAGGACTACCTGTATTTTAGTTATTAGAAAAATAATGCTACCCATAGCAGTTACATAGATGTTTGCTTTATTAATGTAATCTAGAATCTATTTTATTTACCAACTGAGTGTATGGATGTGTTTTGTATCTGTAGCATTTTTTTATTTTGTGTTTGTAAATGAATGAAAGCAGTATTTGCGTGTATTGGTGGCCTTTTTCTGATGAGAATTATTTGGTGCCCCTCTTTCCATCTAATAAAGTCTGCAGGCATGGAATGTGGCAGCATTTGCATGTTGAACATATGGCAGTAGGAGTTTGCGTTGTCACAGTTGATAAGAGCCCATTGCTCTTCTGGCCAATTTACCATTCATTAGAAAGGCAAGCAAAACACATCTCATTTATTTAACAAAATATATTATAAACTAAATTAACTAACAAAAACAAATTGGCCAAGGTCCACTAATTTTATGAAGTCTCTTTTTTTTAAATTAATTTGTAAAATATTTTTTTCTGTGAGGTCACTACAGAAGAGGTCAGTTGGCCCAAAAATGTATTTAATTCCTTTAACACCTTTATTTTAAAAGTTTAATGTTTAATTAAAGTGGCAATTTTGGATACATTTCCATAGTTCTTCTGCATCAAGCAGTCTGTGATTTATGTCATTACCTTTTAAGGAGAGTTGCTGCACATTGTTTATGAAAGTTTTCAATCGGAAATGATTAAAGCTTCAAAAGAAATTGTAAACAGCAATGGACATAGCCAACCCCCAGTGTAGAACTGATTGTGGGCAGAGTCCTCATGCAGTGGCACACTTTGCACCTCTTTATGTCCTCCCCTGCATTGAAACCAGCTTGGACACGGAAGCCAATGTGTGACTTTGAACTGACGTGTCTATCACACTTTTGGGTGAACTGGCTGCTTAGTAATCATCTGAAGATAACAAGGTAGGTGAGCTGAAAATATTTTGGGTAGAGTGGTCAATGGTTTAGATCTTTCTAGATGTTTGCTACTGATAACTGCAAATATGTCACTTTTCTTCAAGGTGAGTGGCGAGAAATAGTGGCTGACCCAAATCTATAAACAATGGTTTGACAACTCAAGACTACTACACTTTCTACACATACAGGTGTTGTGGACACTGTAAATACAAGACTATACTTTAGTTATGTCATATACTGTATATAATACATATCTTTAACATACAAATCACAGTAGTTTCCAGGATCTTGCTAAGAATGACTTTGCAATGCTGCTTGTTTGCTCTCTCAAAGGCGTCAGACTAACAGAAAATCCAAGAGTTTTAATTATCATCTTAGGAATCTCAGAGACACAAGAAAACCAAAGGCTTCTTTTCATTGGATGCAATAAAGTGAATATACAATATTAAAGTGTTCTCAGGGAGGGTCATTAGGTGTTGGGTGAAAGCTTAGTTAAGTTATAGAATAGGTTAAGATTAAGATCAAAAACATAGTGTTTGTGGAATGGACTTGTACAGGATATATGCAGCTACCTTTTGATTAAGGTGCAATTAAGCTTCACAATTGACTGAATTGAAAATTAGTGCTTCATTTTAGGTTAAACTTTTTAGTAAACTTCACTGATGCTGTGGTTAGATCAACTTCTCCCCCTATGTTCCATGTCAAGTGGTGTGCCTCTACTGTCTTCAGCTATGGGTCAAATATGGATGGATTTGTATTTTATTGAAATTTGTTCATTTCAGTCATTTGTGTTTATTTTACTCCTGAAGAAGCAGACCTTATGTTCTGCGAAACGCGTTAAGCCTGTTTTTAGGACATATGTAGGAAATTGAGACTACCTAATGATTGTTTTTTTTAATATGCACTATTTTCTTGTGTTGATGTGGATGAATCAAGGATGTTGATTGTTTTACTTTTTTTAATAAAAAGTTGCTTTGTTCTCAGTAAGTAATTGTATGCCTTTTAAAGTCCCTTAGTTTCCTTTACAACATAATGAAATAATGGGATGTGGCATTTATTTTTACGTGATAGAGTACATCACATCACAGAAATATAACTATATGAAAGGCTTCTTTTCATTGGATACAATAAAGCGAATATACAATTTTAGTGGGTGCACAGAGACAGTAATTATGTGTTGGGTGAATGCTTAGGGGTTAAGCTATAGTTTAGGTTAGAATCAAAGGTTGGGGTTTGATTTTGACTGTTAGGGTTACATTTACATTTTAGGATTAAGTTAGAGTGTAGCAATCCAAATCAGCCCATGATGTGTGCTCCTTGAGCTGGCTGCTGGCCACTCCAATGCAAAATATTTTTTTTTACTCTGCATGGCAAAAATTAACCTAATCTTCACAAACATTTTACCCCTTGTAAAAATCTATTTTTGGCAGCAAAGACAGCTTGGAAAAGCTCACCTGATCATCCCTACTCAGGACTGGAACATAAGAATGATGGAAAAAAGAAACTATAAAACAGGGAAGGTGTGCTCTTTTTTATTGCTGCTTTTGGATAGCAGAACAGCACAAAACAGAAACAACGAAGAAACAATTTCACAGGAGATTTTAAACGTACAATAGATTCCTGTACATTTACCCCCCCAAACAGGGGCACATAACCAGTAAACTATACAGGAAACCTAAAAATTGTATGTACAGAATAAAAGGGTTATTAAAGGGCCAATTACCTTCAAAGGGCTCTATTTATAAAACAAGGATCCCCCTGCTGCCATTGAAACACATGGACCTGGAAGATTCCCACAAGGGAATGCCCGATTCCCTGTTTTATAAATAGAGCCCTAATGTGTGGCTCAGATAGAATATTTTAAACAGCAGTTAGGGGGACAGTTCTGGTATTGCTGCTTTTGTGTACTATTTGTGACCTATGCACACAGCTCCACAGGAATTTCTCCAGCATTGTACAGAAGCATCTTCTCACGTGACACAGAATGCTTACCTTTTCTAGGATTCCATGGGAATGACCAATTATGTTATCTTTGCCTGGGAAAAAGGGAACCTGCTACATTTCAAAGATATACAAGTTCTATTTACAGAGATCAAACAAGTATTATTTCCATCTTTTATTGGTAAATACCTGAATTGTTTTTAGGTCATCATTTATCTGAAGGAGAAAAGAACTTTGACATTTTTTGCAAGGTCTGCTTTTAAGGCTAAATACAGCAGCTGGTGAGTCAGTCTGCTAGGACTGACAAAAATCGTGAATGGCAAGTATAACCATTTTTAAATAAATATCTCAGATTTTATCATTGGAGATCAGAAGAAGATTCAGGAATCCCTGGTGTTACTGATAAATAGAATCTCCCTGAGCTTCTGTTTTTTATACCAACAAAGTAGTCATCTCTACTAAAACCCTAATAATTTTGCTTTTACAGAAGATCAGTAAAACCCATTTCTTTCTTTCAGGGTTTTTTATCTCATATGAGGTATCCAGCCTTTGTGGATTCCAGACAATATAAACGCAATTACAAACAAAGTAATGTATTTAAAAAGTGTACCCTCACTATCAACATATAGTGGGAAAGTAGATTGTACCTTCCAGGGTGTAGCTACAAGCACAGTTCTGAATTAAGAAAGTATAGAGCAAATTTTCATAACCTGCCATCTGTTTTTATCCAACATACGACTCCCCTTTTAGCACAGGACAGCTAGCAAGAACAAACTTGTAGAAAGTACAAGAAAATAGAACACAACTGCTGCATGCCCATGGCACAAAGTATACATTTAAACAGTAGCTTTTTGTTTTTTTCAAAGCAGGAACTTAATAGACTTTCTTTTGAAATCCCATGCTTGCTTTATCACTGCTGCTCCCAAAGCATTGAATGTGTAGGACAGAAATGCACAGCTGAAATATCCCAGCATCTGAATGCAGTGCAATTACACAATGTGGAACAGACTGACAGAGTAACACAACTCTGACAGACAGAGCGGGACAGAGTAATACAACTGTATTCTAGAGTTAGTGCAGCGCTCTTTCAGACATATACATAGCGTTGTACTTGCTGAGCACCAAGTTCTGCAACATAAACTGAACCAGTCATTAGACTGACATCTACAAGATGAGGTCGCACGCCATCAGCCATTTGGATAGTGCTGACCACTCGGCATTGTCCAATTTTTCCTATAGGCGGGAAGGCCAAAAACAGCAGCCGGCTTATGTTCAGCTGGGCCACAACAATATACTTCATGTCTTCTGTTATCCTGCAAAATCAATAAAATAAATAACATCAGGGAGGTCTTACGTCACCAAAACTGTAATATAGTATTTGTTAGGGAAAACTCTTACATTTTGAGTGGACCATATATTTACTTTTGGATACCAAGTACATATACAGTACTTAAAGTGTATGTCCAGCCAAAACTTTTTTTCCTTAGTTTTGGATAGATTGTGGAAGGGTTAGAACTTTTATGGAGCCCTGGATAGAAGTAAAATCCTCACAGTAGTTCTTATCCTTTCACTTAAAAGTCGGGAAAAGATAAGTGTGAAGCAACAAACAGACTGAATGATTATCTTACACAGATGATGACGTGAACAAGGGTACCAGGCTAAGATGTAAGTTCAGGTTTGTGACAGTGTTATTATTATTACACAGTATTTATATAGCGCCGACATATTACGCAGCACTTTACAAAGTCCATGATCATGTCACTAGCTGTCCCTCTAAGAGTCTCACAATCTAATGTCCCTACCTCAGTCATATGTCGTTCATACAATCTAAGGTCAATTTGGGGGGAAGCCAATTAACTTAACTGCATGTTTTTGGGATGTGGGAGGAAACTGGAGTACCAAGAGGAAACCCACACAAACACAGGGAGAACCTGCAAACTCCATGCAGATAATGTCCTGGCCAAGATTCGAACCTGGGACCTAGCGCTGCAAAGGCCAGAGTGCAAATCACCGTGCTGCCGTAGAGTTGCTCAAAAGAAGTGTCCGGGAAGTCTCTAGACAACTCAGATCACCATCACCATATGGCTATTTCATATTTTCATTCTATAGGATATAAACATTAAGGTTGAAACTTCGCATAAACATGGTCCGAAGTTTAGTTCTGCTTAACTGACCTCACACATATATTTAAGTTGATCTTTTGCAGATAAATAAAACATACAAAATGTAACAATATTACTTGGTATCACTTTATCTCTTGTCTAAATTGTGTTTATAAACACAGCTCATTTTTTTAACAGCTACTGTATTTAGACAGCAACTCATGGCTGTCATTTGTACAGCTGAAAATGACAGCAAGTGCAAGGTGGGGAGCAGCAATAGTGCATATGGCCTAGAATTTCCTGTGTACATGGATTCTGTAGCATGCTCAGTGTCTGCAACTGGTTGAACAAGGAGGCTAAGTGATTATTATAATGAAATATAAAAGTTCTGTAGTCAGGATAATGAAAGCAGATTTCTGATTATTTGCATTAACCATTTGCATTATTGGATACAGAGTTTAGTATAAATATAACTTTGGTTCCTTTTTAAACTCCAGAAACAAGGTTTTCAGAACCAGCATAAGGATTTTTTGTTTTATGAGCTATTAGCTGTCATGGCAGCTGGCAGTCAGCATATTGCTACGCTGTGAACCTGTCACATAAGGTAAAATATATATCTTTTGCAGCAGTCAATGTTTTTCATGTGAAGAAACTTTCTACTCAACAGATGACAATGCCCAATTCAGTCCTCATATATTTTAAATATATTGGCCAATTATACCTGACTGAGTAGGGCCCGTCTTCTGAGAAACAGGTGTCCCAGGTTCCAATCCATTCCCCGGAGACGCTATCAAACACTTGTATCCTTTTATTGCCCCGATCGGCAACCCAAACCTGCAGATGAATAAACAACACAGTTATTATCAGGACAGTTCAGTTTAAGGGAAAATACGGCAGGATTCTCAGCAGGAACACTACAAAACATTGCAGGCCTCTTTTGTCAGTTAATACCACCTCCTGGTGACTTTTTGTTTTTAGAGTTTAGGTAAGCTTTAAGAACATTTAAGAACTATAAAATACATTTACCCAGAAGGTAAGTTGTCTAACACTGTGGATTTTTTTAGGAGCATGTACACTGTGGTTCCTGCAAACACAGGAATAACATGCAAGCCTTAAAGAGATAATGTTCCCGCTGAGAACCCAACATAGGACCCAGTGCTACAAGAAAACAGTGCCAGGCATTCAGCAGTTATAGCACTTGTCACTTTTTAGGTGTAGACAAATGGTAGCAAATTGGTTGTCAAAAATTATAAAGCAAATGTGCTTACATGCAGACAGCCCAGATAACATTTTACCAATTTTCATGCAGTTATATGAAAGGCGCTAAAATGTTATGATAAGATGACATAAGTCAGGATGGAGTCATTTATGGATATATTATAGTATTAAATTTTGTCATGAAATACTGTGCAGTGCATTATAATAGCATAATAGGTTAATAGTGATAGCGTTTTAGTGCCATATTAATCAAAGTAGCCTTACACGTCCAAATTCATCCACTGCTACACAATGAGGAATATAGAACTCTCCAGGCTTTGTTCCGTTACCTCCCAAAGTCCACTGAACATTGAATTCTAAAGTAAATAAATATATATATATTTTATTAAAAGATTAGATATTTTATATAGAACTTCCTTTTCCTTTCAGTTGCTAACAAAAAAAAAAAAAAAAAAAAAACCAGCCTGTAGAAAAGCACAATCAGTATTTACCAGTGCAGCTGCAGGTGACCTTAATCTTCCTTTTGATCTAGAATGAATGTGTTGGATAACAACTGCGTTTCTGTCTGCTGTATCTACTACAGCGTTGTAGTGTGTTGGATGCTGAAGAATGTTAATGTCAAAGATCGTCTAGAAGTGTCAGATGCGAAGGATTCTTCGGCCAAAGTGAAATGTCACCAATGGAAGCCTGGTTAGTGCCAATATATATTTTTATACAGGCTGCCAGCTTTTCAATTCTTTCTTTTTTTAAGAGTGGTTTTAAAGTGGACCTGAACTCAAAATTTGTACTTTACATAAAAGGGTAGACAACCCTCTCCCATTCATCAAGACTGAATGGTAGTGCAGAGTCTCCCGGGGTACCCACATCACGCATCCCAAAAGGCTCTTGGCTGCTCCTTCTGTGCATGCCGTGACTTAGCAAGAACACCGAAGAAGAAAAGATAGCCGAAAACAGAGGCACCCAGTGCTTCCTCCACAAAGGGACTAAGAAGAATACTAAGATGACACGAGACCAGATCAAGGAAAGGTCGAGCACCATCAAGGGATCTGTGGGATTAAAGGTGAGTGTGATTGTTTTTTTTTCGCTTTAGTTCTGCTTTAAGAAAGCCACCATTGCTATATATATGGTAGAGCTGTCAGAGTAAGCCACTATACTGAAATTATGTATTTATGGCAGGGGCACTGACCATAGCAAGTTGTGGGCATGTTGGCAGGACCACATCCCAAGCTTTAGACATGCAGTATATTCAGAGCTGGAGTACATAAATATGTAAAAAGTGCCAAATTTTAAAAGTCGATGGTTATGAGAAAGCCAAATTACTCTTGCTCCAGCTCCACCCACCTTACCTTTGAGGGGTATGACACTTGCAGCTACATAACACATAATTCAGCTCTGTTTTTGTTACAATGAAGAATGGGTCAGAGCAGGGGACTTTGGTGGGTAAATCTTATCACGGCAGTCTCCTAGAACAGTGGTCCCCAACCCCTGGGCTGCAGAAATGGTGCCAGTCTGTGGCTGGGGAGTTTGGGGCTGCAAAAAATGACTGAAGGCAGAAGCACTGGCAGGGGTGGCCCTTCTTACACTGCTCTAAAGCTAGTGACAGTGTGACAGTAGGAGCGCAACCAGCGGGAGAGCCGGCGGCTCTCCTCGCACTGCTTACACAGGAGCTGCTGAGAATGGCTGAGCAATGTATGTAAGGCTTATACTTCTCTGCCATTCCCAGCAGCTCTGACAGCACACCAGCTCTCTTACACTACTATGCTTTTCTCAGAGTAGTGCAAGATGTACTTATACCAGGCCGTGGTAAAATTTTATTCTATGTTACCGGGCCCTGCTGTCAGAAAGGTTAGGGACCACTGTCTTAGAACTATAGGAAATCACTGAACAATACACTTGTATCCAACCAAGCAAACAACAATGTAGGATGGGATGGTGGTAACCTTTAGATTGGCTTTAGAAAAAAGGGTGTATTTTTAACAGAAAATGGTCATATACTATACCTTTGGTAAGCATAAGAAGTCTGTTGTTAAGCCCACCGTCACCATCTACTATATACAGATCCCCATTGGTTTTAACAAAAATATCTGCTGGTTGATCAAACTGGAGCGGACTCAGATTTGACCCTGCCTTGCCAGGGGTACCAAGGACTGTAAGGAGCTTTCCGGATAGTGAATACTGTTTCACTGTGTGCCCATATTGTCCTGTAGAAAGTTCAAACAGACTGTTAAAAAAAAATGTTTTTTTTGACTTTCTTAACCATACTTATGCTTTATCTAGTTGTATATTTATTAAGCAATGATTGCTTATTTTACGTATTCATTATTACAGTGAATAATACAGCTGCCAGGTCTTTGTGATTTGCTTTTTTGGGAAACCAAAGGGTAGGGCAAATAGCTGTATGTACCTAAGTATGCAGGTAAAAATTAGAATGGCACATGTTCCAAAGACACATTTTTTTAAATTTGTACATACCTCTATTTATTGTGCAGTGCTGTGTAATATGTTGGCGCAATATAAATACTGTTTGTTAATGATAATAATAATAATATGAGATATTCACATACAAAAATTAAAACTTGAATACAGAGATTATGTTTTGATTAAACAACCCTATTAAGTAATATTACCTTGGCCTACATCCGTTATCCATATTGATTGATCATTGGGATTAATTGCTGCAAATATACCATGGGGCATCTCAAGGGTGTTTGTACTCCAGGATTCCTTAAAATATCCTTCTTCTGTGAACACCAGAACCTTGGATACATTGTCCCCTCTCTAGAATAAAAAACATTTTAAGAAAGAAGAAAAACAGTTTTTTATGAATCTTGTAATGTCCAGGATGCCAAGAATGAAGGACATACGGAGGATAAGCTCTCATCTAAATTTGTATTGCTGTTTGTGTTTGGATTGGGGATCCCATTTCATTGTTTCTTTCCCCACTGATGATATTTTCAAGGACAAAGGGTGATTATGTATGGACCAGAACAGGAATAATGAAGAATTTGTCCAAGTGGAGAAAGTTCTGAACCCTACTCACGTAATAAAAAAAAAACAAAAAAAAAAACAAAAAAAAATTTTTGTTTGGAGTTGACTTTTAAATAAGCTTGGTATGGGAAAAGCACACTATAGCTTAGATTTATTCTAGAAATGCCCAATCTTATGTCAACTCCATAGCACTCAACATAATTTTTGCTTTGTAAATAACAGGCATGTCATTATTTCATTCTCTTATGACCGTGACTGGTAGGGTGCAGCCCAACTATTTCAATAAGATGCAGCAGACGTTGCAGAGAGCCACTTTACTTGTTAATAATGTTTCAATATCCCAATAGGGCAATCTTTGGAGACTAAACTATGCAGTGGGGAGAGTCACCAAAGGTTGTAGTAAACTCCTGACATAATTGTCATTGGTAGCCAAAAAAAAGAAAACTATTTTGCATCAATAGATAACACCCCCCCCCCTCACCCCCATTGCATTGGTTTTGGAAAAATATGGCTTGTATTTTAAATGGAATTAGTTGAAGCCTCTCTGGCAAAGAAATCTCGAGTTATTGGGTTCATTGAAGTATGGGAATCTTACATCGATATAGTACCATTACATACTAAAAAAAAGAGAATAATAACCACATTTGAACAGACTACCATATAGACAATAAATGTCCAGTGCCAGTAATAGTCCTGTTATGTACCTCCAAAGTTTGTAATTATTATATGTGATGCTTTTTATTACCTAATTATTAATATTAAAAATAATATATATGAAAAAAGAGCTACCTAACCAAGTAAAGGGGAAGAATGATTTCAGGGACTCTTGCATGGAAGGCTGAAGCATTAAAATATTAGTAAGTTTTCAAAGTGTTTTTTGGTCATTATCATCTGAACTCACCTCCGTTATCCCTTCCCCTTTGCTGCAAACTCACCCAAGTCTGTAACCCAATTTAGCTGCATACTGTCAGAACGTTTACCTCCCGCTGGTTTTCCCCTTTTCTCCTTGCTTCCTGCACATGCCCAGTAGAGGTCCGTTTTATGGGGAATATCTCCTGAGCCCTAATAAAATCTGTAGGTTCTACTATGCAAGTGCTGGCAGCTGGAAGAAGAAGGACTCCTTTCATAGGCAGCCCTCTATCTCAAGCCACTTTGTGACCTTATAGTGGTTTATAAGGTTCAACTGCATATGTGAAGGCAGTGTATAGAATTACCTCCTTTAGATTTATATGGTGGCTCCCTCTTACGTTTTCTTCTAGTCCCATAAATGTCCATGGGGGTTCTACTGCATATAAACAGGTAGGAGGTAGAATAGGACAGGGTGGCAGTAAACACTGCAGCAGGACATGGTTGGACTGGTTACCAAAATCAAACAAAATGCATTTTTATCCCTGAAGTAATGAGTGTGATATTTGTGCACTGGTACACAAAGAAGACCAGAAACTGACTACAAACAAAAGCACGCTGTTGATTTGGAGCTGGCAAATTTTGCATATTCTGGGTACCCATCAACTGCTTATGACTTGAATTGACTCCATGGCTCTGAATAAAAAAATATATACACAACTTTTACAGAAACTGTGCAGTATTACAGTACCTGAGCAACATAAACCAATGAGTTCTGGTGATCCACAGCAACATCGAAGGGAACGCCGGTGAAAAGCCCAGGATCTTTAGGCCACGCAACGTCTAGCTTGAAAAGTTGCAACTCTCTATTTCTTGGTGGAAAACCAAACAATAGTTTAATCCACAGCTGCAAAAAATGCAAACAGATCACTTGGAAGAGAATGTTTTTAATGTTTTTTTTTTTTGTTTTTAATGTTTTACATCATTTTAATTTAATACCAACACTGAATACACAAATCTGGATACTGCATCGGAGCTACAATAACCTTGCTACATCTTAATGAAGCTGTATGATATTTTTTGACGATTAGTTCTCAAAGTAAGATTTGTCATCATATGATGTGTTAGAATATATCTAGTGATTTGTATCATCATTTAAAGGAAGGAAGAAATGATAAGACAGTTTGAAACATCCTGTGATCATTTATTGTGGCACCAGTGTAAGTGTTACAATATATCAGTACATTATATCAGTGCAGTACATTATATTGTTTCATTACATTATATCAGTAAATTATATGAGTGCATTACCTTATATCAGTACATTAGATTATATCAGTACATTTTAAGAGTGCTTTACGTTACATTATATGAGTGCATTATATTATATCAATACATTATATCAGTGCAATACATAACTGCTCAGTCACAATTCTGCTTATCCAGAAGTGACAATAAACAAAGTTTTTTCTCCTAGATTGTAAGCTCTGATGGGCAGGGTCCTCTCCTCCTCCAGTTCCTTTGTTTGTACTTGTCTTTTATGCAGGTTTACCATCTGCAGCCTCTAATAATTGTACAGCGCTGCATAATATGTTGGTGCTATATAAATAAAGGTTGATAGTAATATTGGCGTTTTTGAGTCCAATGTAAGACTGTGGGATGGGAGGAATAATTCAGCAGGCAGGAAGGAAAGCCTGTATCAATTGCTATGGCACCTGCTTATAATAGGAAGTGCAAGCAGTGTATCAGTGCTCTCCTCTACTGTCTCCCTACCAGCTACACAGGGGGCAAATTGGTAGATTTAGGACGCTGAGGACTATGCATGCATATATACCGATGTGATTCCTGGGACAAGGTTCTGTGAAAACATTTATAAACATACATTTTCTATATACAAAACAAATGCTAAAAAAACATCAAATAAATTCAGTAATACAATAAATACACACATTCACACATGAACTATTTCCTTTCCTATCAGAAGTAGAATCTTTCCCGGATACTCACTTTAGTATTATCACAGCAGTGTAATATTAGCAGACTCAGCGTGACGGCTGCAGCAGCCAGGCACAAACTGGCTCTAAACTTCATGTTTCTGATGATTGTTGGGTCATGTGATACTGGCAGAGATCATGTGACAGTGGCGGGATCATGTGATACTTCCTGTGCAGAGTTCCTTATTTGTCTTTCACACGCAGCATGACGTCTGGATCCTCCTACAGAACAGGAAATATTCAGCTGAAAAAAAAAATAAAAAGAGATGACATTGCTGATGTTACATTACACAGTCATTATAAGTATATGCTGGAGTATTTATTTTATAGAGATGGGTATAGCAGGGTTGGGACTAAGGTGATCTCTCTTAACTTTTAACATGGGGGAACCCTGGAAATAACTTTCATGTCTTCAGGGAACCCCCAATAATTTTTATATCCTATGTCTGGTCAGTGAGATGAATGTCTCCCTTACAGATCCTTACAGATCATTGGTGTCAATTAATCTGATTTTAGGCTAGGTACACATATGTAATAATTATCATTAGAAAATGAATGATTACCGACATTTTGAACGATCGTATGTTGCACATTTCTGTACATGCTGTAACGATACGATTGTTCAAATACAATCCACCAATAATGTACACACTATAGATACAATCGTTTCAACAGGAAGTGACATGTACAGGAGAAAGTGTACAATACACGATCACTAAACACACATAGATAGCGAATGATCGTCGCCCAATCAGGTTGTTTGTTTCCAGCGACATTCCTTGTTCATTGTCATTGTTCACTTTTTTTGTTACCTATTATCAGACGATCGGCGGTTGTTAATCGCTGGTTTCCAACGATAAATATTGCACGTGTGTACGTAGCCTAAGAGTCGCAAACTAACAGTAATCATAGCAGAGGTTCCCTCACATTGGAAAAGTATACTCACTTCCTGTTAAATCTACAAGACAGGAAGTGGGGGGAAATCTCCTTAATAAGACATTCTAGTCTAGCGGAAGTCTATGCAGAAAAGCTTCAGCTTGATATCCTTTTCTATGCACCCAGCAGCTGTCAGTGGTCTATTTATTGATATTATATCTAATAAACATGATTTATATAGCGCCAACATATTATGCAGCGCTGTACATTAAATAGGGGTTGCAAATTACAGACAGACACAGACAGTGACACAGGAGGAGGGGAGGACCCGAAGAGCTTACACTTCAGTCTATTTGATATTGTTGAATACCCAATATATTGATTGGTTACCAGTGTATCCAGGGGTCTTGTTATCTGTAAGGTTCTCTGTGTGTAAATAAAGTTATTACAATCCTGCATGCAGGGTAATGACAAGCTATGACAGATTCTGTCCAGCATTGAAAGGGTTAACCTGCCCACCTTCCCCCTCATACGCAACTACAGCCGGGTCTTCCCTGACGTCATCATACTGCGACTAGTCTGCTTCTGGTTAGGGCTCCTTGAGGGCTGGTAAAACGGACGACTGACCGGCCCATTGAATTTGATATTATACAGGGACATACATTACCGTTTATTACCGGACAAGTCTACGTTCATTATTTTAATCGGCGATAAAGGTTTTATGAGATTAGCGGTGAGTTTATGGAAGTGGCACTAGTGACCGGCAGCTGAACCCCCCTAGAGGGGCCCCAGGCTTCGTGCGTGCCCCGGAAGTTGTCGCTGTGTGTATATTGTGCAGATACATTGTATGCCCGCTGCTGTTACTATGTGCACCGTCCAGTCACCTGATTACCTGCACCGGCTATTGTAGGACTGCCTGGTGACACCTGTGCAGGAGGTATGAGCCGCACTGCCACCATTGTGTGTTCTCTATATAAATGTCATTCACCAGCCAGTAATAATAATATCCAGCCATTGTGTGCCATGTAAACAATGTCATTCTCACACTGTGATATTTGGCGGGAGTGTTGGTGGTAGCATCTGATTGGTCTCTGTGGCCACACATTGAGATTTGTGTAATGATGTCAGTGAGGTGCACAGACTATGATGGCTCACTGAAATGATATCAAAAATGATTTCCATAGTTTGCATATAGAAATATCAGTTCTATAAAATGTGACAGCCGTCAGCAAAACAGGAAGTCATCAGAAATCCCCCAATGGCGACAGCTGTCAGCAAAACAGGAAGTCCGAGCAATTTGCGTCCCTCGGGTCAGTTTAAATGACACCAATGATCTTTTTAGTTCTCTACATTCTTCCCACTGCCCAGCTACGTTAGAGGAATTCTTCCCACTGATCACCACACTAATATATATGTATAATATAGTAATTATAGCAGGGGTTCCCTGAAGATCTGACAGTTATATAAGGGGTTCCCCTGTGTATTAAAAGTTGCTTTAACCAATGATCCGGCCACTGTATTGAAATGAGAGGTCTGTCTATGCTGGCCCGGCTCCTCTCATTTCCTAAGTCACTTACTTTATGAACAATGTGAGTACTATACACACCCCATCTCCACCTGCATTGTCTAGGTGAAGATATCATGGTCCCTCCGGGAAGAATCCTTTATTTTATTATTATTGGTATATATTATTATTAAACAGGATTTATATAGCGCCAACATATTATGCAGTGCTGTACATTAAATAGGGGTTGCAAATGACAGACTAATACAGACAGTGATACAGGAGGAGAGGACCCTGCCCTGAAGAGCTTACAATCTAGTAGGTGGGGGAATTTCACACACAAAGGATGTGAGATATGTAGTGTGGAAAGTAGTGATGGTTTCAATTGACAGAAGAAGACGGGTAGGCAAGTTTGAAAAAATGGGTTTTGAGTGCTCTTTTAAATGAGCAGAAAGTAGGAGCAAGCCGAATATATCATCGCTCCCCAACCATTCGGACCTCATGAACCACTAAATTCATAATTTTATATCCTGCTAACCATTATTATGATTTTTTTTAAAAAAAATGATACACATTTGTAAAGTATTGGTCCCTGACAAGGACTGTGGGGGCTCTGATTCATTGATCAGCTCACGGTTAAGTGAAGTATTAATATTGTTACTATTATCATTAGTTGCATTATCTTTGGTATTACTACAGAAATACAAAATATTTGTTTGCTTTTTCTCACTCATTATGGGTTTATTTCATTCCAATCTAAGAGCAAACAAGAAATTATAGTTATGAAAGTCAAACTATTTGACGCCATTAAATATAACAGGTAAAGAAAATACACAGAAAAGGTCATAATTACCTGAAAGAACATCTGAGAAATAAACAAATAAAACTATCACATGGGAATCGGTATTCAAGGAGCGGGGTGACTGCTGTAATGGTGGAAACAATACTGAAGCGTACGGCTAGGCAACAGTCGTCTCATACAACCTGCGCCTCACTTGTTATTCTGTCTCCAGTACAGTTTGTGAATTTAGTGCAATATAATTTTATTTGATTTATTTTATTTCATTTATTATAATTAATTATTTGGAAGGTGTTCTAGCAACAAGCTTGATGCATTCACTTTGACCACATCGGGATGCTTCATGTTGTTTTCCTTCAGTACCAACACAGCACACTGCACTGCTTTTAATGAAGTAAAGCAACATGGCAGCATCCATAGAGAGTGCCGAACTGCATCAATAAAAAGCTTCTACCGGGCATTCAAATGACAAAATCTTCAGATACAATTATTTAAAGCAGTTTTATGCATATCCAAACAACTTATATTTGACCATTTTCTATTTTTCCATTTTAGATTGAGATATCGGCTAAATTCAGCTTCTAGCACGAGGATTTCTCTTCAAATAGCGATGAAATGTTAATCTCCGGTGATATGACGAGAACACATCACGTGGTGTCCTGAAGAGGAAAACTGCAGACTGGTCGATAGGCTGTATGGACTTTTACTAGTAACATAACAACTGCAACATAATCATGGATAAGAAATCGTTTGAGATCGTTCTGGACGAAGTCCGAAAGGTATGGTTCATTTTTGGTTAGGGATATGAGCAGAATTTCAAGGAGCATCATGTTTTTCCAATATACCTAAACAATGGGGGTCTGTGACTAGCTATGACCCTGATGTGTGTATGATGTCGGCTCTTCTGGACTGAAAAGACTTTATAACGGGTCAGAATCAATAGGAAAGTCTGCAGATCCTAATGATACAGTGCTGGATCAGCATATCGTCCAATGAACATGAATTTGTTTATGTTTAATTTGCCTTATAGCTTCCCCAATCAGGGTCTCTCCCATCTCCCCATTTTTCCCTGCAACCCTGCCTACTAGCTATGTGGGGTACAATTTTACAGCACTGCCTAATATGTCAGTGCTATATAAATACTGTTTAATATAAATAAAATTGTTTTTTTTTTTTTTTTTTTTGGCCGTATAAGACGCTCCGGAATATAAGACGCACCCAATTTTAAAGGAGGAAAATCTAGAAAAAAAAGATTCTGAAAGATTATTCCCCTTCTGATCACTCATGTGCCATTCATACCGGTATTCCCCTTCTGATCACTCATGTGCCATTCAAATTCCCTTTCTGATCACTCTGTGCCTTTCAAATTCCCTTTCTGATCTCTCTGTGTCATTCAAATTCCCCTTCTGATCACTCTGTGCTTTTTTTCCACTGTACGGCAGTTAGGACAGGGAACAGCAGGTGGCGCTGTGCCGGCTTCTTTCGCTCTGCTTTACAGACAGGAGAAGACACGATGCTGGCATAGGAGAGAAGAGAGACATGCTGTTGCAGAGACACACGCAGGATCGGGTATCGGGTGAGTATATTATTTTAATTATTTTATAACACATTTGTCGTATAGGACGCACTAACTTTTCCCCCCCAGTTTTGGGGAAGAAAAAGTGTGTCTTATACGGCAAAAAATACGGTAATTAATCTTATGATGAAACTAGTCCCACGTTAAAAATATATGGATCAGGCAGATAGTTGTTGCAAAAAGGGACAGCTGATGTTTTTTTTGCAATAATCCGTCTTACCTGCCTGATATCACTGCACGTGCTGGGAATGAATGAACTCCTGCGTGCCTGCTCAGAAATTACGTCCTCTCTGCATAGCCAATCAAGATGGCTGAGGATTGTCTCTAGGAAGAAGAAAAAAAGGAAGACGGCAGGACCTTGTGATGAAACGAGGATAGTTGAGTCCACGCGAGGGTAATTCTGCTTCCATGCCATTTAACTATAAAGAAGGGGAAAAAAGACTTCAGTCTTTTCCATAGTTTGAACACATGCATATCATCTAGTTATCTAATTCTGTTTTTCTTGTTGCTAATCCAATCCAATTGTAACTTCCAAAATAACAGGTGTGATAATGACTGCTTACTATCTGCTAATATAGGAAATTGTAATTCAACTCCTTTGATGAACAGGTCCTTGTAATATTTTTTTCCCAAATACTTAGCAGATGTGATGTGTAAATAAAATCAACACTTTGCATTATTGGAACCTAGGATTTCACACTTCCGGTAATGTGCAGTGGTGTTAAAAATCTTTTTCTCCAGAAATATGGTTGTCTATCATCTGTGAAGATTATTCTTTAATTGTTCATTTTCTCTTCACAGGCAGTTATGACTGAATATAAAGTCAAGGCCTTGGAGTATGTACATGGATATTTTTCTTGTGAACAGGTAGTTATAAAACTATTAAATATCACATTTAATAATTTCAGCCCATTTATGACGTGTTGGTAAATTGATATCAATTCGTTCTCCACTTTCTCAACCTTCATTGTGGGTCTTTCAGTTTTCTATAATTGTTGTGCATTGTAAGTAACATTGGCTCATGCAAGAAGGTCATATCAGCATTGATTCGGGTTCTGTCCACTCTGGTACATTGCATTTACACATCAAGAGCAGAGGTGTGAATGTCTGAGACTTGCCACACTGACATTTATTTACCTTTGTTTATTTCTAATCATTTCTTCTAGGTGGTTGAGCTGTTGAGATATTTCTCATGGGCAGAGCCTCAGCTAAAGGCGGTGAAAGCCATGCAACATGTAAGTGCCCTTCATATGTAAAAATAATTTACTTTTCTGTTGTGTCTTTCACATCATTTTTGGTCAGTTTACATGAAAAGGACTTGCATTGATGTTCTCCATAACATAGTACCTGTCCGCCATATAACGCAAGACAACAATTTAGCACCTTTTACCAATAATTCAGCCTTTTCATTTACCAAACCTGATAACCTCTAGGGAATAAGGAATATAAGTCATCCAAAATGGGATGTTTACTCAGTTGTAAGTGACATTTCTTTAAATGTTATGAATGTTGATTTTAGCCTAAAAAATCATTTTTAATGGGGACCAGTGTATTGAAGTAGTAAAATTAGTTTTTCTTTTTGTAACATCTTTTTTTATTTTAACAGAAAATGGTCGCCATACCAGCAGCGAAAGTGGTAAACATATTGAATTGTTTTACTTTCAGTAAAGACAGACTGAGCGCCCTGGAGCTGCTGGCAGTGTAAGTACACACACTGGTTACTTTCTTTGTGGACCATCATTACCATTTCCCAACAAGAAGAGGAACCTCTAACTCCACACCTTTTTATTCACTTATATTTTTATAGCTTCAACCTCCTATGCAGCTCAGTCTATAGTCCCTCATAGGGGCTCACAGTCTATTATCCCTACTGTAATTATTTGTCAATTTGAGGGACATTTAACTTATCATTTAACTTAACTGCATGTTTTTTTGGAATGTGAGATGAAACCTGAGTACCTGGAGGAAACCCACGCAAACATGCAGATAGTGTCCTGGCCAAGATTCGAACCCGAGACCTAGTGCTGCAAAGACCAGAGTGCTAACCACTGAGCCAACTGTAATCCCTTGCTACATTTTAGAAAAAAACATTAACTGTTAGATTCTTGTCATTTACCAAGACCCCCCAAAATCTCTGTTTAGGGATTATGAATCTTCTCTTTTCAAGTTCCAGTAAAAAAAAAAGTCTTGGTGTAAGCAAGTCCCCAACAAACACACTTCCTGCTTCTGTTGTATTGCCATTCTCTTCCTATAGAGGGTGCAGTTGCACAAAAGACCAGAGCACTCTGCATACAGATAATGAAGGCATTTAAAAATACTTGCTATATGTGTTGTGTGTACAATACGAGCATGATGTTGGTAAATAGTTTACAACAATTGTTAAAATGGCAAGAGTATATCTGGGGTTGCATGTTTAGTGTATCTGTAGATTACAGGAATATAAACATAACATTCATTTAGTTACACTGGATTGTGGCACAAACTAGTCAAGTAGACCCTTGTGTACCAGGTTTGGGGAATGCAGAATAAATGCTTTGAATATTATAATATTGTAGTAAGTGATACTGCCTAACCTTTTATTATAGAACTCCTCCTGTGTATAAGCTAAATCACATACACACCAATGTCAGAAGGGAGACTGTACACTATATACAATGATATAATACCGATCCATCCAAATGCTTCCTGAGTGGATAAATAGAACAGATCTACAGGAAAATATTGCCTTTTGTAATAATGTGAGAACTGTTCATGTAGACCAGTGTTTTTCAACTTTTTTTGAGCCACGGCACATTGAAAAAATCCTGCGGCACACCACAAATCAAAAATGTTACAAAATGACACTCTGTAGCTAATTCTTTTGTCTCTAAGAATAAACAAGAAACAGTTACCTACTGCCACCCACTGACATGGAAGAGTATTACATTACTCTGCCAGTCACTACAGCACAGACACTCGACAATGGTAATTAGATAATTTCCCACGGTACACCTAAAGATCTCTCATGGCACACTAGTGTGCCGCGGCACAGTGGTTGAAAATCACTGATGTAGACAGTCCCCCCCACCATGTGGACCATTGAATGGCTAAATGCTTTAAAGCTGTACTCCAACTTTACTTTGTCATCCTCTCCTGTACTGACTTGCTTACACACTGCACCCTATAAGCTTCCCACAATTTGCTTTAGAAGCTGCAACAAGCATGAAAGAGCTCAGTCTTGTTTCCTGACAGAAGAATGTCCAGCATCCATGCCTTTCCTCCCCAACATAACTGCCCTACCCCTTTTATTTGTACAGACACTCCTCACCTTATGGTAACAGCTTGTGAAAGGTCTGTTTTGTGTTCCAAGTTGATTGTTCCCCTGTTTAGCACCCTCCTTAAAAATGATTTTTAAAAGTTTGCTGCGGAGGAACTCAAGTGGCCTGCACACAGCCCTGACCTCATCCATTTTAGCCCAAAGGTTCAGTAGGGAATGCCAACTGCATCCTGGGTTTTTTTCCCAACATTGCTGCTCAAGTTTTAAAAACTGGGCACATTTTAAATGAAATCTGAATTGCTTTTAACTTTCTTTTAATTTAGCCTGTTTCTGACACAAAAGGCAAGTCAGCTATAAAAACAATAAAAGCCAGCTTAAAATAAATTTAATTTGTATAACAGTAAAATAAACTTGTGTTCCATTACCCATTTGGGGTGGCTATTAATGACATTATATCTGAAGAGATAAAAGCACTGGCCTGGAAATATCCAACATGTCTGTCATTTTTTTCTCTCTCTGTAAATAATTCTTTAAACATACAAGTGCCCATATGGGAGTTCATCGCCATCTGTATACTGAGACGTTCATCATCTTTTGCCTGTGTTCTGTGAACTGCTGCTGGATATGAGAATAGGAATGTTGAACAGGGAGAAGCAGTATCATTATAATCCCAGTAGGGACAATGTTTGAACATTCTTGCATCCTTCAAATCTGTCAAATGACTCTATTATCAGCGGGATAATGATAACAAACTGACGCCATCAGGTGAATTGTTGTTTTCAAACATGGCTAGTATAATTGCTGCATTGTGCTTAGAGAATGGTTTGTTTGTTCTCTGGTGGCTTTAAACCTATTAGGTAATGATTATCCTTACAAGTGAGCAGGTAATTATTTTTAATCAATGGAACTTCCTGTAAAAGGGATATGAGAAGATCTGTGATCCCTAGATTCCTCTTAACAAAGGAAGAGATTTTTTGGATTGGCTTGCCTCTGGAGAATATTAAGCATAGCTGCTTGTTTCATTGTGGAGCCTAGATTACGACGGGATGAACATTTAATGACGAAGGCTACTTACACACGTCAGATTATTCTCGTCTGATAATCAGCTCAGGGCTAGTATCGGACAATAACCTGAACTGTGTACAGCGCTCGTTGTCCATTGTTCATGGACCCGTCCTGGCCGATCCACGGACGGCGAACCATCATAATGAAAGTGAAGGGGAGAGCGCACTGCAGGGTGCCGCTCTGTCCTTATCCCCCTCCCCTCTCCCCATAGAGCAGATCAATATTGTATGTACAGTGCTCATACATGCATCATTGCCGTGCTGGCAAGATTCCAAGTAATTTGAAATATGAAATGAAAGCCTTCCTGCTGGGTATTCCTGTCTGTCATACAAGTAATACTCTAAAAGCATTAATCCACCATACTGACATCTGTCATGATCTGCTATCTTGCATAAAAAAACTGTACAAAAATGTTTCTCCCAATCAGATTTAGACCTGCTGTGTGAATATGATTGGATTTTTTTTCTACCTACATTTTAGCTGTACAATAATTTAAAGTAAATCATAATTTAATTGGGGGTGGGGAGGGGGGTATTCTCATTTACATTTTTATTAAAAGTGAAGAAGATACAAGAGCTCCTCCTGATTGCTGAATAAAACCTTACATATGGTAATATTCATATGAAGTATTTAAAACAATATTTAAAATAGTTAGCCAATTAGAAGATACAGTAACAGAACTTTACTGTGTTTTATTTTACTGCAATACAAACTTTACTTTGCAATACAAACCTTCAAACCTTTTAAATATATATATATATATATATATATATATATATATACAGTAAAACGACTACTAGTAGGGACTTTTGTGGGTTCAGTGTGAATGTTAGAGGGAGATAAATATATAATATTAAAATTGTCCCCTTTAATTGTTTATTCCTTAAACTGTTTCCTAAAGGGGCTTTCTAATTTAAAAATGTTTTAATAGGCAAATGAGAATAAAAGTTATTTCTTGCAATTCTATATTCTAAAAGAATATAAAATGAATAGATAATATAGAAAGAATATATAATGTGCTTTGTATGTTTTTGTTTTATACTTCTGAACAACAGTTGATCAAAGACTATAATTCTGCTTATGTAACTTGATGTAGTTCATATTCTGTTCAAGCTGGCTGTGATCACCAGAGAATTCTCTGTGCCAGGGCATCCTTCTCAAGAGACCGAGCTGTTTATTTCTGCTTTTATGCTATCTGTATTGTGAAATGCCTGAACCTTTACAAATTCATCCTGATGTGTTTTTAAATTGCATGCTTAGTACATTTTTATATTAAACAATCGGCAGTATAATAACCTAAGGAATTTAAAAAAAAAAGGAAAGGTGTTCAAGGGTTGTGATTCCTTGGTATATAGACAAAAAGCACCCAATAGAAGTTCTCTTCTTTTTTTTTTTTTTCGTGTTCTAAATTTTTTTTTTTTTTTTTTTTAAATATGGCTATCCATGAGTAACCCCACTCATCTTGTGTTAGGGAGAATAGGAAATGTGTAGGGATCTGTAGTCCTTTGTTATGTTGGCCTTAGGAAATGTTGTCGGAAGTGTGCTACTTGCAGGATGACCAGGTAGAAAAGCAATTTGGCCAAAAATAAAATGTAGATGCAGTATATTGCATTGTTGTACATTTTATAAAGTTTTGGGCAAAACAAATTGGAGAAGCACTTGGGAATATTGGCCAATATAGACTGCTTTTCCAACTCTTGCTTGGCATTGACAGGTTACTAAGACCTCATATTAATTGGCATTACTTTCCTTCGATTAGCATCCAAATCATACTTTAAATGCAGGTCAGCAAAATCCTGGAAACTGAGCAATTTAGAGGTTGTATGTGCCCAGCTTTGCATGCCCCTTGTTTCTTTGGACAAACCTTTTCCTTTTATGATGGTTCTACATTATAGGCAAATCAGGTCCATTGCAGACATTTCTTGTCAGATGCTGCATTGTTCAAATGGGGGAAAAACAGAGTCTATTATGTCTGTCTGTGAGCCCCTGGTCCTTGGAATGTACAGAACTAAAGATAAACGTATCGAGCAAATCTAGTGCTCCCAGACTTCCATCACTACTTGGTACTCTTTTAATTAATTGTAAGGACCGCTGTACAATATAGTATCCAATTTTTCTCACACCTCTGTAAAAAAGGGTGTTTGATAGATTCCAGGACAAGCAGATAAACTGATAAAACATGGAAAAATTTGCTTACAATGGATACTTAGGCAAAACTTGGTATGCTCTGCTTGGAGAAAAAAGGGAGACCTAATGCAAGTCCTGCCAAATTGTTTTAGTGTTTGGTAGAATGGGAAAGGATTGTTACCCTTGTAGGGTTTTACTGCTTCTTAGTTCCACTGACATTACCCCCTCTAATACTATCCCATAAACAAGTTGACCGTAAGAAATGAAATTCTCTTTAAAGATCAGGGAATTTTTTAAAAGCACTTTAAAAAAAAAAATCCAAAAGTCTAATTACAAAAAGTTATAGAAATTTTAGAATCCTATTATGGATACTACACCTTGGACTGACGATGCTCTTCGCTGCTCATAGGATCTTGTTGGGCCCTGCATATCCTTATGTTCAGTGCAGGACCCCTGATCCTACATTGTCTATGAAGACCTCTGGAAGCTGTGACTGATCAAACAAGAAAATCGGGGCAGGTTTTGGGAACAGGAAATACTGATAGACGGTAGCAAGTATTGCATCTTTTTTCCAACCTGGATCAAAGAAACCTTTTTAGCTGAAAGGGAACTGCAGCCACACTTGTTTACTTGAATTGCTTTTATGGTGCTCCTTTAATGTTTAAAAATTTTTTTTGAACAAAAGTGTAGAGAATCAGAATTCCTAATTATGGGTGCAGAATAATTCTTCATGTATAATATCCATTATGTTGTAGACTTACAAGGATGGAGTAAAAATATTCTAAAATTCTTTCCAGGCACATAAAACTGAACTGTAGACAATTACAGAGACCTTGGAATCCATGTATATACTTATAAAAACATAATTTGTGTTTTCTTCGCAAATACTGCTTCAAGTATTTGTCTACCTTCATTTTCACCTAATTCTTTAGACCTGCACTTAGATTGGTTTTACCTTTGAGAACTTCTGATATAATGCAATAAAAAAATATACATGTATGCATCTAAGATTAATGCGCTGTATACAAATTTCTAAATAGATCTATATATTTTTCCTCAGAAATATTCTTGATGCCACAAATTATCGCCCAATTGAGGAGCTTTTTAAGATTAACTTAACTGAGAAAAAACGCTGTAGAAGAATTTTGGAACAGGTAATTATTGAAAGTGGTGGCACCAACAGGAATCAATTTATCGAAATCACATCACTGGAAAATATAGAGCAGATTGCTTGCTTGCTAGCTACATTTACCACTAAATATAATTTTGCTTTTATTAAGCTGTAATAAATTGGCTGATCTTGGTCAGTCAGACTAGTAAAAGGGAGACCTCTCCGTGTATAGGGTGTTCCTGCTTTACTCACATTTGAGCCACACGGGGGCTGTAATTGGGCTTCCCCTTGATTGGCCTATTTGGAGGGATAATAGGGTTTGAGCAATTTCAGTATCTTGACACAACATTTCAAAGTAGTTTTACATCGGTCCCCTTCTGTAATTCAGTTTGCAGTACATTGTTGAAATATTAGCTGATCATCCCTACTTTCCAGGAGCAATAAAGAGGGACCCCCCTTTTCCCAGGTGCTCATGTTTAAATTTAAAGGGTTTCATATAATTGTTCCTGACTAACCAGTGCTTGATATTTACTTTCGTTGGTTTCTGTTTTATAGGCCTCGAAGAGTGGCTGCAAAGCTCCAAATGCTATGATTTCGTCCTGTGGAATGATCCCTGGAAACCCTTACCCCAAGGGTAGACCCAGTCGCATCAACGGAGTATTCCCTGTAAGAGCAGTGAATTTCTGTAAGGCACAATAATGTGCCTTTTACCTAACAAATAGAAAACTCCCATATGTCATGGGTAACTTTCCCAGTCCGTTTAAAGACACGTTTGAAATGGCCAGTCAGAGATTTCCCAGTAAACTCTCGGATATCTTACCCAAGCTTAAAATCTGGTGCACAGAGGACTGTTGTTTGCACTACTAGATAATAGGGTATATCTGGAAATAAGGACCTGTGACTGTGTGTGTGTACAAACATATTCATTGGTCTAATCCAACTAGATTTTCAGGTGAATATTATTGGGGCAATAGCCACCCATCATCATCTAAAGTGATTACAGGTTTAGTGTGGCCAAATTATCAGTTACCACCTTCGCTGATCAGTATTTCCCCATAGTACATGGAATTCTTAGTATATTGTTAATGCTCTGTGTGGGATATCAAGCTTTGAAAATGTGTGCTGTCAATCCCCCACATGGTATCCAAAAACAATTTACAGCCACGGAGTGTAAGGACCTGTAAGCTGCAATATTTTTTATTTGGAATGTTGAAAAGTGTCAAATGTTTGAGAAGTAGGCTTTGTGCAATGAAGAGTCACCTAGAAATCAACGTTACTTATTATTCTATTCTATTAAAGCCAAACCCATAATTCACTTTATTTTGCAGCTCTTCCCCCAATGCCAATTCTATTTTTCAGATGACAACATTCACTGTGTAAAGCTGTAAAATGATGTTGGATTTTACACAAGGTAGATGGTATCTTTACCTTGGATATAAGCCTGTATTTGGGAGTGGTGTATGGTTGATTGGGTACCAGTGCTGCCTAATACTAGAAGATCTGGTGCTAACCCTCATCCAGAACCACCAGGTATTTTTTTGGAGTGGTTATAAGGAAGCAAGAATCAATGGGGGGACATTGGGAAGGGGACTAGAAGTTGGTCGATGGATGGTAAAGGACCTGAATGGCTGTTATCTCTTTCATGGTACCATGTACACACCCATTATGGCACAGCTATATTTAAAATAAAACTAATTTTCATATCTGACATAAAAAAAAATCTAAATATTTGTGCAGGGAACATCACTGAAAAAAGATGAAGAGACAAATGAAGGGAAGGGAATCGCAGCCAGGATTCTTGGACCATGTAAACCAGTAAGTGTAAAAAAATCAAAACCGTAACTAAAAATCCTGAAAGATTCAACATTGATAGTGAATGGGAATTCGGCAACATAGCATAATTGTGACCCAAATGCTGTCAATTTATCTTTTTATTTATTTCATCCAGCTTAACCTGTGATGGTGTAAAATTCTCCAGTCCTGGAGAGCTTTAATAAATCCAGCTCAAATATGTATTTCCTCTGTCAATTCTTGTTACTTTTTTCTGCCTATTAGTAATGGCACGTTTGTTTTACAGATAATATCTTTAATTATATTATCATGTTTTATTATCTGTAAAACACATCTGGTCGAAATATTTATTATATGGATGATAGTCATTGCATCAAATGTTTAATAACTTATATTTCTTTCTACAGGCTCCATCTACATACAATCCTCACAAACCAGTACCATACCCGATACCACCTTGCCGGCCTCACCCAACTATTGCTCCAAGTAAGACTAGCTGATTTCATTGTATACCAGAGAAAACTAAATAAGATTCCACTATTGATACTGCATTCACTAACAGAATTAAAGCTAAAAAATCCGTATCATGTATTTCTCTTAACGCATTTTGATTATTGGCAATTTGTATCTCTACTGATCAGTAAGAGTGGCACTAAGCATGTTGCTTAGACTTTTGGTTCATTGCCTTCCTCTTCTCCTCTTGTCACTCTTTGAAGTTTCCTATCTGGCATTTTACTTCACCCACTGTGTCTTGTCCTCATTCTTATTCATTTTGCATGATGTTCTTACTCGGTGTTCATCCTGCTATAAAATCCCCCTTTTTTCTATATACTGCTATGTAGTTGCCATACATCACAAGTTACCAGCTTGCATTTCTTACAGAGTAAGCTCACTAGGATTAAGTATGCAATAGCATATTTTAGTTTTAGGCATTGGAATGTTACAGTAATATTTACACAAGTGCTTTGTAGACTAGCACTTCAGAATGGGCAACAGAAACTTTGGCATGGAATCACAATAGAAGTGAGTGTTAGAGAGGATTCGTTAAAAAGCTTATGAGGATGGCTTTTTTTTTTTTTTTGCAATTCTATATTAGTCTATAGGTATGCAAAACCCAAAACCACTTGTCGCCAAATATTAGGTCAACTGCGAAAGATGACATTGACAGAAATCCCAAGCTTGTTGATGTGGCCCCTACACAGGTGTTAAAGTGAATCACACATGAGTGGAAGTTGCCTCATTCTGGGTACTAAATCAAAAATATGGGAAAACATTGAAAAGGACACCGGTGAGGATGGAGTTGGGCCCCCGATGGAGCGAGGACAGGTGAAATGTAATTAAAAAAAAAACAAATGTGATCAGGCAGGTTAATTTTTTTGTAGAAGGGACATCACATGTTCCTTCTACAATGAAGAACCTGCCTGGTTGCTGTTTTTTAAAGTTTAGTTCCAGTTATACTATACAATTACTACTTTTATAAAGGAATATGTGATGTTTAGCCAAAATATTTGTAGATTGACAGATCTCACAATGAGAATGATGAGCAGTCACAAAGTGCCCATCTCCTTTGTGATCATAGAAATTCGGGGACCAAAAGCAACTTTAACCTCAGTCACCACATGTAACCCTAAGGCCACCCCAAAGACTTTCTTGGCAGGCTGGTAGCATTAGCTTATTTATTTTGCAAGTTTCAAATGTGTGGAAAACTATTGGCAAGGGAGACCTATTGGTGACTGGAATAAACCAAGAGTAATATTACTTCTCTTTGGGCATGAGATGCATATTTGTATCAGGAGCATGAGAAGCCAGGGAAGCTAGTTTGTCTATTCTCTTTAAATGTTGATATGTATGAGATGATACCTATTGTGCAGAACCGTTAAATATTGACCTTCTCCAGAGGAAGTCAGTCTTGCTCACAGTCTGTTTACTTCAAGAGGAGTGTACACATGTACTTTGAAGTGTTCCGCACTGGCGTTCTTTGCTGCAAGGACCTTTATGCTGTAAACACTAGTACATAAAATTCTTTTCAGTGTTGCATTAGTTTTTCAGAACTCATGTTTAATAAAAGGGACTTATTCAAAACCATCAAACAACCAGAAAGCTGACATTGGATGATCACACTTTAAGTTTTGTATATTTTCTTTTATCTATTTTTTTTCTTCCGTTTACCAAAATATCAAATGTTATTTTATGTTCCGATTTTACTTCACCATGATGCATAACTGCATGCTCCTGACATCATGATGAAGCCGTTATGCATGTTCCCACTGTGTCACATATTGAGACAATAAGGAGAGGGGAAGGCAAGTATGTATTGGGCCTAAAAAGGTGGAGTTTTTATTTTTTTATACAAAACATTCCTCAAAGTATAAAATAAAAAAAGTTTTCATGTATAGTACCAGTGTTTAAAGGAAACCTGTACTGAAAAACGCGGGTGCTGCCATGACTCTCTTCATTCTGAAACTCCTGGTTTCTTGACCCATCTCAGTCACTGATTGGGAAAAAGTGTGGTATAGTGACCTAGGATTGTTGCCTTCAGATTAACATACCAGTAAGGCAACTAGCATTTTCAAATAAGGGGTTTACTAATGGCAAGGATTTATGAATGGCAAGCCAGTGTATATCCTCAGTGCATGTTTCCTTCTACCTAAAAGGAATAAGTACCTTTATATCCTTGCCACTTGTTTAAAGTGACCTTATTTCAATATATAAAAAAGTAGCATAGAAGGTTCCCCTGTAATGGAGCATTGTTGTATTGGCCTGTCCTACCACTTACACTGCCAGTCTCCACTTAGTCTATGGTGCCCAAAAAATCCTCAATAAATTTGCTTGCAGGAATGTTGGTTTCTGATCCATCTGAGTGTATTGGGTTCTATTTCCAATGCCAGGGTCATTAAAGGGCACAATGATTTTTTAGGGGCTGGTGCAAGGTATCCCAATGCTTGGTGAGGAACCTGAAAGCCACCACTCAGATAAAGAGGATTCTTCGGTCACCATAGCTCTGGAAGAGCGCAAAAGCTTGCAGTGGGTCAGATGGCTAAAATGTCTTGTTAAGGCTTCATCCTCTTAAGTCGTATCTTGTGCTTGCTCAGAACATTGGTCAATGGCCACATTCTTTCTCTTGTATTCTAATCTGCCCCATATACCTTTTTAAAATTTTACCACTAGCCTAAGACCAAAATAAATTTCTGCCCTTTTGGAAAGCCCTTCCCTTGTTATAAGCTATACAGTGTGGCGGCAGTGCAGTTGTCCAAATTCTGCATTGCATTACTATTCCCCTGTTGTATACAAGGGCCGGCAAAAAGGCCACCAAGCAAGGTGAGAACAGAAGGCGTTGCTTGAGGCCATTTTTTATCTATTACATGGACCCATTCAGATACACCACACTGGAATCCCTGGAGTAAGCCAGCCTGATGAACAGAAGATAGGGAATAGTTCAGACAGACATTCTAGCTATAGTATTGTCATTGGAACAATAGACTGGTGGCTGAAAAGTTTTTTAACCTAAAACTTTTCTTAAAACCACTTTGTGAGTTCCGTCCTAAAATTCAGTTGGCAAGTAAGTTATGTGATGACAATGGCTTTCAGTGAGCAATATTCTGTGCAGCCTTGTATGGGTCACATTATTTGTCTTGTAGGACTTTACTGTACAGAATGCAGAGCATGTACAGAACAGAATGATATTGTGTCAGGGCTCTGTTTGTTTGTCTTGCTTTTCTATTTTTTAGATTACTATGGGAAGACAATGTCGGTAAAGAAGGAACAGTCAAACTTAAGTACCTCTGGAGAAGGTCAAAGTTTATCTGAAGGGGGAGGGGCATCAGCCAATAGTACGCATTCTCGGGATTGGGCTAAGAAAAACGAGAATTACAGTAACTAAATTTATTCTGTTTATGATCAATTGTTTTACACAACACCAGCTACAATTCAATGCCTAGCAGATACACAAGATATCACAAAAATATTGGATAATGGAATGATGGCGGTAGAGTGATGGAACTTCAGAAATGGACCGTTTTATCACTTCGTGTAGTTTTATAAATACTTTCAACTGAATATTTTATGCTTTCAGCTTATAACAAATTACTTTTAAATTTTTTTCATATTACAAATTTTCTTTTTTTGGACCCTATTGCACCTATTTCCTTTTACTTGTTTAATATTATTGTTTTTAATATTCAGTCTTGCCCATGAATCTTTTTCATTTCTAACAACCTCTGAATATTACTAATTTACCCGTGCACCGATTTTGATATGCTATGATATGCTGTAACTAGTACTTGACATCTATTCCCCAAAACCGTATTGGCTTTTATAGGCAAAAGCACTTGGTGCTTCCGGCAGTTTAATTGTATTGTTATGGTGAGAAAAGGTAACTTGGTGAGAGACTTGGAATCTCCAAACTATATTATAGTGCTGAGTCCAGCAGTACCCATCAATAGCTGGACTGTCAGTTTTGTAAGGATCTTCATCGGGTGCAGTATGCAAAGTGCTGTACGTTAATGCAATAAATCGTCATTCTTGCTTCATAGTCCTGGCTTTCTTCTTGCCTGATTGCCATTAGTAATGCTTTGTGTGCTGATCTGTTAAATAGCAAGTACTGGTAAGTGTCCTAGATTTTTCAGTAGAAGTAGGAGTTTATAAATGATAGTTTATAAGATTAATTATCACCTTACACATTAAGCAAATATTTTCAAAAGTGGAGTCTCCCTGAAGTCCAGGCTGGAAATGTTGAATACAAATATTGGGAGTCCTGGTTGTAACTTTAACAAACCCTTGGCATCTCCCAATGTTTGGCAAGTTGTGAGAGATGCTTGGGGACAGTCAAGTCAGATTTGATGCTGTTCATACTAACTTGTATAAGCTTAAAATGCCATGGTATACCATCTTTAAAACAACCAAACTATGTTCTGTAAACCCTCTTAACATTCTTCATGCTTAGATTGGGAATTTTTTATTATGAAATTTAATGTAAATGCAAGCTATAGGTTTTAACGCATATAGCAGGTTTTGGAGGAAAGGTTTCAGAGATCCAGCAAGTTATAGTAGACCACCTGACCAAAGTCCATTCAGAAAGTGTCTGCAATATAGTGCATGCCAAATTGATTTTGTTCAGGATAGTATTTCCAAGATAAAATGCCCTTGTATTAGCCTTTAAGACCTCCTAGTATTGTTTTATCTTTTAAAATCCATGTTAATCGAAATGCGGTTTTCGACGTTTACAAAGCTTCATTAAACTAATATACGGTTATGGACCGTATATTACAGATGCTTACTAAGGAGAATCTTTATAAAGCTGTGAATAAGGCATTCCCTGAAAATTCCCTCATGGAGAACCTTCCAGGTCCGTGTGTTTCAATGGCAGTAATTGATTCTGCACCAGAAAATGTTTCAGGGAATGTCGGGTTCCCTGCTTTATGGATAGTCGGCAGACATTTTGGGAGTCTTTGATTTAAATGTTTTATAAACCTCTGGTCAGACTACTACTTACAAATTGAAAGGGTGATAATGTTAAATTTGTAAAAAATGTGCTATAATGAAAGTATTAAGACTTTATAATACTTATTGGAGGGTATTTCCATTTTGTGGACCCCATGGTGTCCTAATGCAAAGTCTTTGTTGCCATTATAAATTAAAACTAATCATAAATAATATTGTGAGCAAAATCTTTGTTTCCACACACACCACTCTACGCTGTTCCAACTAACAGTGCTCTCACTCTGGTGCCATTGATTGGAGTAATCTTAACAAAAGAAGGGGGGATGTTGGGCCGCTGCTTTTCCTTAGAGAGCCTTAGCAAATCTCCTGCACAGAACATTTGAATCCTTGTTTCTGCACTTATTATATTAAAAAAAGTAGGTATTCAAATCATATTTATTAATAATAAACTATAAGCGTTTAGTTGGGATTTCAGTTGGACACATACTGTATTATCCTAATAAATCAACAAAAAAAACTTTTGGCTTGGATCAAAGAATTTTTTATAGCTTCTAAGATTGTGAACATCTTAGTAGGACCTCCCCATAGATTGTAGAAGCAAGAAGATGCAAGCACCGTCTAACTGCTCAAGGATTTGCAGAACACTTGCAAATCCTGCACATCCTTGCAACAGTTGACACAAATTCTATAACCTTTCCAATGAATCCCTCTTCTCCCCAAATGCTGTTGTGTAGAGGGAGTCTAGCTTCCAAATTGAACTTGAACATTGTTTAAGGAATAGGTTCAAGGGTACACACTATTTACTCTATAGATATATTCCTTTATATATGTCCCCTAGTACATTACTATTTTTCTGATAGCAATCAATTTGTAAACTGGGCAGCAGGACAATAATTAGCTGCTTAAATTAATCACACCAAAGACAATAATTAAAAAGGGGGGAAAAAAGAAATTCAAACAATACTTCATAAGTGAATGATAAAATGGGGACATATGCAAACCTAGTTGGTTTTATTTAATATATTTTGTTTTTCCTTCTATAGGTGCATATATCAATGGTACGCACATTTCTGCGTTGAATTCTGCCACTTCTTCTAGTACAGTTCCTCAATCGTCCTTTTCTCCTAATGGTGCCACACAATCCAGTGGTAAGATGACCTATAAACAGAAACAATGTTTGTATGTGTATGTGTAGTGGGAAATTTTCTTCAACCGCAACAACAACACAACAAAGGATATTGGTAAATGCAGCCCCACATTCTTTCTCGCTCCAGAATATTTAAAAAAACTCACTATTTTAATGCCCTGTCATTGTTAGTTCTTTTTTGATGTAAGAGCTGGTTGAGTAAACCAACGTCCAGCAATACCAGAAGTGCCAAATTCTTAGTCTTAGACCAAGCTCTACGGAGGTCTTCATCCATGTGTTAAAAGTAGCAACAGGGTCACTTTAACACCCCTAGCGGTAATCCTGAGTGTGACTCGGGGTGGATTTTACCTGCAAATAGTGGTAATCCTGAGTCACAACTGGGGTTAGCTTTAACCTTAAAAAAAAAACACCACTTACCTTGCTCTGTTGTCGCCCTGCTGGTCCCCGCAGGTCCTGGGGACACGTCCGTCTTTACGTCCAATACAAAAAAAATTTCATATCATATATACTGTATATATTATGTACACTTACATTACATGTTCAACTATTTTTTTTTTTTAACAGATTTTTGTGTTTTTTTTTTATTATATATTTAATGCTTATTAAATGTATTAAATATTGGGCATATTTCTGTGAGTTATGCCTAGGAATTATAGCTTACAATGTAAAATATATTTCCATGCAAACAAAGTAACACTTTTTGCATGGAAATTTGGACGGAATTAGAACTCTAGAGAGGTTAAAACTAAAACTCCACAGTCTGGGTGGTGGATTTTTATATTATTCCATATAGTAACTTAACATGTCTTCTTTCTGTGCTCTCTAAGGTTCTGAAGAGACAAGAGCTACACCTCACACAGGTAAGCTCAGTCATTGGTGTGTGTATTGTACATTTTCTTCATTCTTTAGTTAGAATTTCATCTTATCCCATACTCCAAAATTTTGGTAAGGACACAGCTATGTTATCTTTCAATTTATGGAATGGTGTCTGAATTCGGCTACATTTCAAGCATCTGCAATAAAGGAGGCCCTTAAACACAGTCTCCAATCACATATAGTTTTCAAACCACACTGAAAATCATTCTAACCTCTTAACCTGAGGGTTTCTGTTGTGTAGTCTTGTATTCTCTTGCCAAAATCTGGTTTCACAAACGCTTGACATGCAGTTAACATTCATTATATTATTGCCTTCCATGTCTTTGTAAATCATTGCAAAAGTAACTCCTACTTTTGTTGGGACACTAATGGAAAAAGTGGCTGGGTTTGGCACACTTAAGAATGTTGCTTAATACGTCACAGGCCACAAAGAGTTTAGCTCAAGGAACAGACCTTCTATTCCATTTATGTCTTTGTGTTGGTTTAAGCTCTCTTTTCTAAGACTTGCTTAGAAGATCATCACTCATTCATTCATTCATTCATACATACATACATACATACATACATACATACATACATACATACGCCTTGTATTTAAAGGTTCATATAACGCTTATAGACTGTTATCTAGGGTTACACAAATCCTAACATCCAGGTCATTCTCGTGTCTAAATACAGACTGATGGTGACCTAAGTTTCTCTTGCTCGGCTTGTAAATTGTTGTCAATGTCTGCTGCATAAAAGTTTTGTTTTTTTATCATTATCCCCATAATTGTACCTTGTCAGCATACATAATGGTGTTTAAAGTGTTTGAGCTGTGTTGTATGTATATAATATGTAATTATAATATTATTTATTTTTTTATAATGCAGCTCCAGCAACCCCACATATTTCACCACATGGAACCAATGGATCAGCTCCTCCAACACCTGCTGCCACACCTGCTCCAGCTCCTACAATTTCTCCAGCTACTAAATCCCTAAACCATCCTTCCACTCCTACAACACCCACCATTTCTGCAATGAGCATGGCTGCTCCTCCTTCAGCCTTTTCAATGCAAACCACATCTTCCATGGCATCTCCTAAACCATCTGCACCAAGTCCAACGGTTATAAAAAGTGCACAGATGTCCTCCAGCGCTCCCACATCGGCTGTCAGTGCACCATCAACACCAAGTCCTGCAGTATTTCCTGGTCTTCCGCCAGCTGCTGTTCCAACCCAGCAAAGCTCTTCCACACCATTTGCTACTTCTGGTTCTAGTGATCCTTTGCCACCTCTGTCAGTTCCAGGCCTTCCATTTTCTACCAGTACCTCTACTACCTCTGTAAGCACTGCCAATATGATGCCATCACTATTTGCTGGCCTTCCATTGTCTTTAAATCCTGCTTTCCAAGGCATGGCTAGCCCAACACTATCGGATATTGCTGGAGCTGCTGGACAAATGAATATAGGCAATCCATTGCTATCAGTCCTTAAAGGATTTTTAGCTGGTGATCCTGGATTACTCAATTCCCCCTCATTGGCTTCTATGTCTACAACAGGACTTTTGCCATTGACAAGCCTCCAAAATGCTGATGCTTTAAGTAAACCTTTTACTCCCCCTTCTACACCAACACCTCAAAGAACAGCTACTCCAGCCATGTCTGCATTTTCTGGGTCATCTTCTCCTTCATTAACAAATCCTAATACTTCACCTGCTACCATGCCAGGACAGCCACTTGTTCATGTCCAGTCTCCACTCAGTTGTAATCCAGTTATTCCACAGGGACATAATTCAACCTCTTCCATGTCAGAACACTGTCTTTCATCTCCTGTTAATGCATCCAGTGTGACCCCATTAGCTAAGGCTGAAACAGCTAGTTCATCACCTTCTGCATTTAAAGGACCATCTCGTTCAGCCACTCCATCCCACAGTTCTCTGGGATTGCCAGGTGTGCTGGGTCATGTGTTTCCACCTGGCCCAGGGAACCTGGCAAACTCCATAAACCCAGCTTTATCAGGTCTTTCCACTATGAATGGTAACATTGGTAGCCCAACCCTGTCTTCAATAGGATTGGGTTCATCCCCAGGAATGCCACCGGTATTTCCACCTTTTACTTCATTATCCAATGGATCTCCATTTGCAGGTAGTCCAGCTCTCACACCTACTGTACCCATGTTAACATCAACAGCCACAGTTGCTTCTGCAACCCCACCGCCCTCATCCTCTGTGTTTCCTGGCCTTTCTGCACCTGCAGCAGCTGCTGCTGCTTCACCTTTTCCGCTCAACCTCAACAATGCACTTCCTTCACTCTTTTCTGTACCGCAAGCACCCCTAGTTTCATCAAACCCATCTTTCCCTGGATTCCCAGTTTCTAACACACCACCAGTCAATCCTGCTCTTCCCGCTCTCCCTTCCTTTCCCGGACTTCAGGCTCCTTCAACTTTAGCAGCAGGTCCACCCGTGCCATCCCCTGTGAGTGCCCCATCTCCTGCTTCTGTTCTACCTGGATTTGCTTCGGCCTTCAGCTCAAACTTCAACTCTGCTCTTGTGGCACAAACAGGGTAAGTAGTTACAGTCTTAGTCATTTTGTTAAATCCTGAGCAATGTCAACATCATGATCATTTCTTTATTATAATAATTTAATTACCAAACCACAGATTATTTTTTTTTCCCATCAGTCTTTGATCTGATGATCCTACAAGTAACATACTTCCTGTTCTAGGGTGGGAATGCCCACTTGTCTATAGAGGGGCGGTGTTACCACCCTAGGGCAGGGCTACAGAAACCCCACTCTTCTCCAAAACTGGAATCACTGCTGAATGATAAATACATCTCATGGAGATAATCTTGCCTGAAATCTTTTCAGTTTAGAACTTTAACAGGTATTTTTTGCACTTACTGAACAAACAAGGAATTAATTTTAGTGTTAACTCTAGTAGATCAAGATGGAGACCATCATATAATCTCATGTGATGGTTTCCATATACCTAAAAGGGTTTTTGGGCACATGCAATTTTTACCGGTTTAAACTGCATCAACCAATTCTGCCCCCTTCCTCTGGATGTTAGGTTACCTTGTTCCTTGTGACCAGCAGTGGAATTCATAAAAACATTGGCCAGCAATTCAGCTGAAACCATTCATAAAACGCAACCATTTATCTTTTTAGATGAAGCTATATGCTATCCTAGTGACACAAACTAATGGTGGTACATTACTGTAAAAGTACCTTCTACTCCCCAGGTACCCAAGCGTACATAAATATAAGTGAAGGTTTCATATAAATGTCCACAATTCCTACAACTCCTTTGTTGGCTGAAGGAAGTGTTTTGAAAGGTGTCACTGTTGATTGCAAATGTCAAAATTTTGTGGTTGTAGCTGTAGGACTCAAATGCCACAAATTTACTTATTACATACTCATCCCAGACATAATTTAGGATTCCTAGTGACCAATAGTAAGTTTCTAAGAAACTGACATGCTTATTGTGGCCGTTGATGGGTAAATTAGCCGCTTCTGGAGAGTTACAGAGAGTACATGATGTGTAGCATTCCCACACTAGTGATTGTAAAGGATACACCCCAAACAACCACCAATCAGTAAGAATGCTGCCTTCAATCTATGTTAGCAACCAGCTTCCTTCAGCTTTCCTGTTCAGTAAAATAATACAAGCATAATAAATATCCAACCATTACAATTACAAATGGAGAACCCAACATAGCAATCTAAACATTGAGTATGCATGACTGCATATCTGTGATGAGAAAACAGTAGAGGTCCCGGTGTTTATAGATGCAATGCGATGATGTGAGGCATCTTTCTTTATTTATGTAACCCACATTTTTGTTTGTATTTCTTTAGGCCATCAGCCTTTCCTCTTCTCTCTCTCTCTGGTATTCCTGGTTTTCCACAAAGTCCCTCCCAGTCCCTCCAAGGACTTCAGCAGAGTGCAGCAGCTGCTGCAGCAGCTCAGACGGCATTGTTACAGGTAGTCTTTTGCGTGTTTTTTTTTTTTTTTTTTTTACTTTATTTAGGTTTTTAGAAGGAGAGTAGAGTGTCAGTTATCAGTCTGCTGTTTCTCCTGTTGCTGTCCATTGACATAAGGATGGGGAGGGGAGCAGACCTGTAAGTGTTTCTGAACTCAATCTGGATGTAGCCTTGTATGTAGTTTTTCTATGCATTTGGTTATATGCCTATTATTCATGTTTAAAATCGAACACCAGGGAAAAAATAAAACTATTCCTGCAGTGGAGCTCACCTTGAGCATCCTAGGAAAGAGGTAAGCACAAGCTAGCATGTGTGAGAGAGAGAGACCAATTGCAAGGGAAGTTTTGTCTTGTCTTTTTTTAAGACCATTTTGTTAGCGTCTGTATTATTCATTATATATTAATCATTATTACATCTATATTATCTTTCTCCAGGCACATTCAGCTTCTGCTCTAGAAGGATTTTCAGCACAAGCTGATGCTTTTGCTGGTTTCCCCACTGGACCTGGAACGCCCTTCTCTCTTCAGCCAGGGTTGCCTCAGCGTGGATGGCAGTAGCTAGAAAACATTTTAAAACAAAACATAATTCTTCCACTCATTAGAGAAAGCATTGTACAGTCCATAATCACTAACACCGAAGAGGCAAAGAATTGTCCATCATTAACACTAAAGAGGTATTCTATAGTCCAACCAGAACTATGAAGCTATAGAATTATTCATCACTGATATTTGGGAGGCTTAGAATAGTCCATTGTTGACACTGAGGAAGTATAGAATAGTCCCTCAGTATTTTCAATCGTTCATAGCATTTAGATTTTTTTTAATGTCCTTTTTTCTTTTTAATGACTTTTACAAAGACCTAAAACTAAATTTTGTTTTTCGGAACACTGGATATTAGCAGAACCTGACTAAAATGTCATGAGTTTGAACTGACCATTGCAAATAAGGTTAATTTTATTACCTTGTTTTTAATTCATGTTTTTATAACTGGGTTTTCATATTTCACAGAAGGTAGAGGTTTTATATACATTTTGATTTGGTGCTATCTATTATTAAATGGAAAGGCTGTTATCACTACAAAATGCTCTCCATTGGCGCTTGTCATATCATTACAAATTTTCTTTATTTCGTATACTGCAAGTACATTCTCCATGAAATTTTCCTTTCTACCAACCAATTGTCTGCCACACAATGTGTGGTTTTTAGGTAGTTTGAAAGACCAGTTCTTAACCATCCATGTAATGAATTTTCTTTTTAACAATTTAGAAATGTTACATTTTTTAAAATAACTGTATAGAAGTGCAATTTTATTGTTTTTGTTCATTTTTTATTTCAACAAATACAACTGTGTTCTAGTCACATCTTTTTAGTTTTCCACTATTGTGCAGCCATGCTCCATTTATTGTAAAGAAAATTAACGCAAACGGCATGCAAAAATCTGTATGAAATGTAAATACACTGGTCATGTACTTAGGTGCACTATTTATTAACCATAATAAAGATACTTATGTAGTGAACTAAACCTGAATGGTCGGTATGGGCTATTTAACGTTCCGTTATTGCCCCCTGCTCATTGTGCAGTCAAAGCAGTGTTATGTATAATGAAGATGCACACAGGAATTACATGATGTGCTCGTGATAGTGTCCTACACTTAGTAGTCCACTACCCTTTGTACTGCCTTAATAAACCACAAGAAAATGGTGATGTGTAACAGTCCATTACAATCAGTAATCGGCCTTCATTAGTCTGAAAGTGGACCATTAGTTATTATGAACTTCTGGGTTGTACTATAAAATAAATCCTAGTTTACAAACTTCCATTCATACTGTTGATAACCAAACCCCCTTTCTATTTTCTTAAACTTTAAATGAAATTGTAAGTAGAATATTAGATTAGTCAAACATATTTTAAATCTTTGTGTAAAATTTTTGTACATTGAACTGTAGCATTTGTGATTGCCTTTTTAAAAGGCATAATTAGCATGGCATGCATTGCAATCTTGTATATGGTGACGTGTACTCCTAAATACCAGGCAATTTGATGAAAACTTAACCTAACAGTTTATTGGTATAATTGTTTGAGATCCCATCCCGGGGCAAAAATATATATGATACTGTCTATTGCCTCTTTCGTGCCATGTTACAGCTAATCATAAAACTCTTATGTCCCCACAATGCAGCACTGGGACCTTTCTGTTCCTATGTGATAGGTATTGAGTGATATTTCGGGTTTTATTCTCTTCGACTTCCCTAATTACAGGTAACCAGGTCAAGGGCTCAATGGTTGCATCCTGATTTTTACTTCTTACTCTAACTGTAAACCTTATTTATGACACTGTTTTAAAGATATTATCTTTTTATAATGAATTGTATGAATGACAATGTAAACTGCCTATGTAACTTTTACTGAGAATATTGGCCATTCCCATCAGTCTCTGTTTATAATAAAGTGGAAGTAAGCAAGTGAAAATAACTCCTGGCTGGTTGCTGTCAAATGTATTATTTGTTGTCATAAGCATGTCGGTGAAGCATACAGAGTTATTTATAAAAAGAGAAAATTCTGCTCCTGGCAGCCAGTTAAGTTTTAAATGTCCTATTTTTGTCTGCAAATTAGAAAATAAGACCATCTGATTACCCATAGACTTCAAATAATGGTCATCTGGTTCGGCTGTTTTTACCTGGATCAGGTGATAAACTCTTGCTCCTGACTGTTGGTGCTTACATACCCCTTTTGGAACTTCGTGGAGACCTAGCGATGATAAAGGGTAAATAACCTCTGCTGCCTATGTCTCCGCTGAGACATGATGGTGCTTCCTTTGGCTCCTCCACTCGCTCCATATTTTAGGTTAACAAAAAGATCATACCTGCCCATCTGTCAATATTTTCCTATTTTTTTAATCATTTTTAAAACCTCTTTTAATAAAATTCTCCCGCTTTAACAGCAGCCTGTTGTTACAACCAAAGTCATACTTTTGCTGTATTTACTTTGCCCCTACGGTCACTCAAACACCCTTTTCTTTGCCATCCCTTACTTTGCATGCAATCCTAGTTATATCACCTCCCCAGGCAGAAAGGTGGAGGAGGTATATAAGCTGTGGTTGGTTATAATTAGAAGATTCATTAGGTAATAAGATGAGTATGTTGGATTAAATGGGAAGCTATGGAGGTTAGGTAAGTTTGGGGGGGTTATGTGTTTTTTTGTTTTTGTTTTTTTGCCCTAGGGTATTGGTCTGTGCAACATCAACACCATTCCACATCCATGCAGCAAGTTCAACCAGTTGCATTGCATGTGAACTTTCTTATATGTTTAACAATACTTGAAAAGGAATTAGAGTGTCCCAAAAGCTTGTGATCAGATTACATCACAGACGGAAGCAGTAAAAGTATTACTATTCTACCATTGCAGGTGTTAATGATGCACAAAATTGTTGGTTTGTAATATTCACAAAGGTTCATAAAAGTAAAACAAAAAATAAAAATTGTTCTTTTACCTCTATTCAGGGTATAAACTCTGAGTGGTTTGTTTTATTACAATATTTGGAAGCTGCAATTTTGTAAATAAGCATTGTCCTTTCTAGTATTGTATATTCACTTTTGGGTTTATGAAATGATCTGTTTTTAAATGCTTTGTATGAAATAATGCCATTCTAGTATCAAAAATAAATTAGATCATTTTGTAACAAAGTGTGTCTCATTTTTCAGGAATTATGGAATGTTCAAATGGAATTATGGGGTTTTTGGATTGCAGAGAAAATAATTGCTATCCAATCTTTGTGCCACCTGCAAGAAATGGGTTTGCTTTTAGTGCTGGGAGATCTCTGCAGTGAAATCTAGCAGCAGCTCAGAAAGCATTGCCTTACACTCCAACCTGTTCCTTTCAAAAATTCACTCCATACCCATTGGAAGTAAACTTGGCAAGAGAGAAACATAAAGGCTGCCGTAGCAGTAAATGCTAGTTACCTGGCTTTCCCTTAGATTTGCTGTCAATTCTTAAGTTACATACAGGGAACATGTATATAAAAAAGTCTGACATTTATACATTCCATGAATTTGCTGTGTGCTTGTTCTGTGTTTGGGGCTTTTACAGAAAGAAGCCCACAAACCTCAAGGCAAAACATGATTTAAACAATTATTTGAACACACAAATTTTCCTTCATGCTTACTTTGGCTAAGCAAACCTTAAAGAAGAACTGTAATATACTATTTTAGCTGGGCACTTCTTAGCACTAGCAACTCTTCAGAGAATAAACTTGTTTAGCTGTGGTAAGCTAGTGCCATTTGTAACCACAGGTCCCTGTCCTTAGCTGATAGGATTGGCACCTAGTGTTGTCTCCTGCTGCTGTAGCCCATTTGCTTCAAGGTTTTATGTATTGTGCATTCAGAGATTCTTCTACATACCTTGTATGTAATAACTTATTTGAAATTACTGTTGCCTTTCTATCTTTATGAACTAGGCTGGCCATACTCCTCTGGCCTCAGGAACTGACCATGACTTTTTTTTTCCAGAGAGCTGCCACTCAATGGATATTTGTTCTTTTTCAGACAAATTTTTCTTTTCCTCCTCTTAAGCCTGTTCCTGTAATTTTGCTAGGACTTCCAAGTTCACATGCCCTTAACTATCTATGATGTCAGATAACATTATTCTTTTAGGTGCTATTTTGGCTCTCCCATTTGCCTGTACATTACCTTTGCTTCTGTAGTCTGAAGCTTTGTGTGGGCCAGCACTTTTACAATAATTACCTAAGGAAGTTATGGGGCAGCAAGAAGCTCTCCCATTAATTAGGCATTTCTAATTGGCTTACCTGTAAATGTCATGCAATACCTGCCCATCCATAGGGACCGTAGTCTTATGCCAAATGCATAGTATCTATCTGTACAGACAGTATCTCTCCTACCTTGGCCACAGTACATGCTTCATTCAGTACTTGCAATTCAGCTTCCTGAACTAACACATTGAAAGGTAAACTGTTGGTTTAATACACCATCAGTTACCACTGCATATCCAGTACGTGGCTACCCATCATCAGTATAGTATCAGGAACCATCTATAAACATCCTAAATCAGGATTAGTTACATATATAGTTAGATGATACATTTGCTAATCCCTGTGTCTCGGTTTATATAAATTCATAGTAATCATGTAAATCCACTTTTCTTGAGGCATCCTCAACACATGGAAAGAGTGTAGCAAGATTTAAAATATTATACCTTCTGATTGTTAAATTGGTAGGTATAGGTAAAACAACCCAATATTTAGTCAACCCACCTTCTGACAAAGGCCTTGTATCATGTTTAATATTTCACATATAAAGTAAGTGTCTGATCCAAGACCAAGTTTGCTTCTTTTTCCAACAACAATGAAAGTACAAACAATCAAAGCAACTAATTACAACAAATTACAAACAGCAGAAGAAACAAATTCTGCACCAGATCAAAAGTCAGCATTGCCAAATATAACATCTCATCAACAATATTACTATTGACACAACAAAAAAGCCTGAGATTTCACAGATCATTACACTAAAACCATTCTCACAACTTGCTAAATTTAAACCAAACTTTAGAGAACAAAAACATACCACCATCTCAATTTTCACATGTACATGTCTTAATTTAATATCAGTGCAAAGGACATATGCACCTTATTCCTCATATTTACATACTATCAGCTGCACTCTCTAGCTTAGTTCTGTAAACTCTACTACTTGTGTATAATATCTAGTCTGGGGTGATATAATGTCTTTTATCTACTTTTATATCTTGGTGGAAGGAGGTGCACCAGCCACTTCTGTTAAAACTCTCACTAGGCCCGATATTAGCATATTTCCCAAATGTTTCTTGTTCAATCCTTCTTCATTGTTAACTTTAACTTGTTTTTAAACTGCTGTATCTAACCTGCCTCCCAGAGACAGCCCTTTCCACAGATTTGCTCACTAGACACAACCTGAGTTGGTAATTTCTGGGAGTCCCTGACTCCCACGAAATCCCAGACTCCAGCGATGTGTCCCGGACATACCAATTTTAATCAGCCCATCAGTTGAGAGCCAACAACACAGAACCCAGTCTACGTGTGGAATCACCAAAAACTTTTACAGCAAATTCTCTCTCTCTGAAAGCATATGATAATCACACAATTACACCCTACACACTTTTATAAACAAATACACAACACACACAATCAATTCACCACCAATGTGTTCACAATTGAATAGATCAGATGTAATCCTTCTTATTAAACTATTTTACAGAATATCACCCAACACATTACCATCTTCATATAGGCTATCATACAATTGTAAAGAATATTACCCAACACATTATCACCTTCATATAAGCTAACAAACTAAGCAGACAATGAATCTAAAGGCATTTGTGAATAACAAATTACAAAGCTGATATTAGTCTACCATTTTGGCTGCAGTGCTCACTGCGTCCTGCGAGACAGGACCAATTACCAAAACGCAGCCATAGGCCACGTTACTGCTTGTCCAAGACAACCACAGCTGTGAGTATTACCCCAACCTCACTCTTGGCAACCAGATTAGTTAAGAGGAAGGCATTAAGGACATTTAGACTGATTACCCACACAGGTACAAATTACACATACATGTGCAGATCTCACACACGTGTACACACATCTAACAGCTGAGGTTCGAATCATGGAGCTTGTGACCTACCAGACCAGACGATGTAACTTGCAGTGCATAGCAAGGGAAGAACCCCGGTAAGCTAAAAAGGCTTTACTTGCCGTCTTGGTATGTTCCGATTGCTCCAATGCAGTTACTGAGACGCTGGTCCAATTGTCATCTGTCCATCACAGAAGTTTTGGCACCAAATGTCAAGGAAGAAATGTATCCGTTAAAGAAAACGTCAGCTGTTTTTTAATATTACGATCCTAAGAGAACAGACACAGACACCAGTCCTGAGAGAGTTGCTGTTCTGGTTTATTCAGTAAAACATAGTTTTAACAAAAGTAATTAAATATTTGAAGTGAGTATGCGGAGGAACCCTGAGTGTTTGTTGGCCTTAACAGTTTACAGTTAACAGAAACAACTCTGATATCCTGGGAATTATTATTATTA
>NC_092858.1:22782135-22905266 GCF_032062135.1 Pyxicephalus adspersus
AAAGGTGACACCAAGACAACGTGCCTGAGGGGAGGGCCGAATAACAGTGTTGTTAACAGTTAGATATATGTCAGGGGGGGATTTGGAATGTCTTAACATCCCCAAGACACTTCTTTGTTCTCATTAACACTTTAGACAAAAGAAAGAAAGCAGTTGTTCAGGATGTTCACCCCCACAATAAAGCACATTTCTTGTTATAATTCTTATGGACAACTCTGCTACAAAATGAAGACCAAAACAACATGGAGTCCACAACAAAGTCTCTTCCTACGCAATGGTGGGGACATTAAATTTTGCGCTATTTTCTCCTCCTTTATGCAACCGCTATTTAATGTACAGCACTGCTTAATATGTTGGCGCTATATAAATACTGTTTATTATTAATAATAATCCCAAGCTGACCATAACTTTGGTCATAAAGCACAGCATAGAGTATCAGTACCAAGAATAAACTAGAATTGACTGTTATCCTTAGTAACAGCCAGACTTTTTCTTTCCAGGGCAGAATAGGTCATTGAGTTCTTGGTTGTTAGTAGTATCTCTGACTGTTCTCCTTTCACAAATAAAGAGCCTACATCCCACTGAATGGCCAGGTTTTGTTCCATTGTATATTTCTCATGGTTACCTTATTCACATGTCCGTATGGAAAATCAGACTTGGAGATCTCTCTGTGTTCCTCAGTCACATGACTACTTTCCACCTACGGCACATAAAAATCCTGATCTACAAGTTTCTGTACAGTATTGTGTAAACATTTCCTTTGTTCACCAGACCTAAGCGGAAATAATGATACATATAGATCACATACTAACCCCTTGTTGTACTGCATTTGTCTTGTAACATTAAAGATGCTTTTCTTCCCCGTGCTAACAATCTGTAGAGTTGGTTTATGATGCTATGGTGACAGCAGTCTCTATAGAAATGAATTCTCTAGATGTTAAACAAAGAAGAAGGCGTCGAAAGGTGACAACACGTTGTACAGGGGCGGTACTTCAGAAAGGTAAGCAAACTTGACATGAACAAGAGACGTCAGCTCTACTAAACTACAACTTCAGGTGTCTGTGGAGGTGAGTACATGGAGGGTGCCAATCTGGGGTATCACTTCACCGAAATGTAATGCACATTGCATGTTTTGGTTTCATTTTCAGTTTTTCCATTTTTTAAAGTTTCAACTTTTTTGCCCTTTTTAAATTCTTAGGAGTCAAGTTCTATTCGTATTTTTTTTTTTTATTTGTTACTTCTTACATGTCTTCTCTGGTCCGAGCATGTGTGTTACAGTACCAGAGAAATGTTGGTGACCCAACGAACACAGACAGCACTTAACACTGTTGTTGTAAATACACTAGTACAGCTTCAGTAACCTTAAATTGTTGGCAAGAATAAACCTGGAAATGTATTTTATTAGCACTAGGAATGATTTGAGGTTTGAGTTACTAAAGCAATAGACGCTCCACTTACTTCATCCCTAAGATGAGCCCAATACTAACCTGATTCCCAAAACCCTTTTCTGCTGAAGTACTAAGATCCCTTCACCAGACAAATATCTATTCCACCATCTGTGTTAGGGGAGCCCCTCCAATCTGCTTTAATCAATGCATAATTGGTTACTTTATTACTTATAAAATGGTTGTTAAAAGGCAACAGCAATAGTGATTATAAGTAGCAAACAAAAACCGATTACAGTAGTATATATAATATAGTACCGTAGTACAAGGCACATCATGAGATCTTTTCATGTTGTATCAATACACAATAAACAAAATCATTTTACTTTTTATATGTATGAAAACAATGCAGAGTATTTTGAAGAACAACATAAATCAGTTTGCCCCCAGCAATCTTCTATGTATAGGATAATACAAAGCCACACTGCATACCTATACAAGTGACAGCTCACATTACATTTAGCTTTCCAACAATATGAAAATCTATATCGGCCTTTCCCAAGCCTTTTACCTATAAGGAACCTCTGAAATAATTTTCAGGTTTAGGGGAATGCCTGCTAACATAAATTCATGGGGATTAAAAGAAACAATGTACCTTACGGTAGTGGTTAGTTGGAAAAATACACCCCCTACAAACAGCTAAAACATCTTTGCTTTCAAGCTGTTGGCAGAGCATTCTGCTCTTTCATTGAATATTATATGGCTGGTAGGATGAGGAACAGAAGACGTTGAGCTTTTGGATGTGCTTTCTTCTGTAGGTTTAAGGATAAGTTACTGCACAGTGCTTGCAACTACGGAGGTCAGTGCTTTAAAGTAAAAACCATATGTGGGTATTATTCATTGCTCTCCTTCTTTGTGCTTTTGATATAGGTGACCATGGACATACACATGGATTCTCAGCCTCCTTTGGAAAAGGGAAGACCAAAAGAAGAGCTGCTTGGTAAGTACTCCAACCAAAAGAGCAAAACACAGTTTTGTAGTATGTTTCATAATCTAATGTCTACAATTTAATTGCTTTAATTCTAATTTTTATAACATAACTTTATTGTGAGATGATGGGCATAGTCTACCCTTTTACATGGTGGATTTTTATATTAGTTTTGGAGGATGTACATATGTGTATCCAAAATGTGTTTAAAATAATTTGCTGCTTTGCATTTATAAGATGCTTTACATATTTTAGGCATGTTTTACTAAATGTTATTATGTTTTGAAACTAATCAGTATTCTGGAAACCATGTCAATGATGCACCAAGCAGGAGATTTTCTAATGCAGATTTTCTAAACCCACAATGTATCCATGATGTGCACATGTGAGGTCACTGACCTGTTCAATGCTGTCTTAGTGAAGATGTCTGGATATGAAGAAAATCTAGTAACCTCCCTGGCGGTATTCCTGAGTGCGGCTCGGTGTTAATTTTCAGTACCAAAAGTGGTAACCTCAAGCCACATTCAGGGTGGAATTACAAGGGAGTTTAAAAAGCTTACCTGGTAAGCAGTGCCCGCGGCCTCCTCCAGTGATGCCCGGCATCTGCTTTCCCTGGCAATGGCTGGCATCTACATCCCCGGCGTGTGAATATTGGGAACACCTGGCCGGCATCTGCGTGCGAGCCTGTGGCGGGGGGGTGGGACCAGGCAGGTTGCCTTATGGTTTTCAGAATAATGCTCAAGCTTTTAATGTTTTCCTCAATTTAAACTCACTTAGAGAGACTATCCGACCCTAAGCTTGTGTTTTCTTTGAGTGACCAATGGTGAGGACAGCATCATGTCTCTCCCACTTACTGCGAGATATCTTTACCCATATCGCCCATCCTGGAGTCATAACTCCACTGCTGAATTCTGATTGGCATCAAATACACAATTTATATATTAATGGAAGTGGTCACAGTTATCATTATTCATGTTCATATGTCTGAGAAATGTTTGATAGCAGGGACCAACAAAATGACTGTGGTGTACCTCTTTCCTTTCTTCTTTTTCAGTTTTGGGGCCACATGAGCAAATTTGCTGCTAGCAATTCATCTGCCCCTAGAGAGCATCCTATTAAGATTTAATTATTTTATTGCTGGTCCTGCACATTGCAGGCTCTCGATTGTTAGCAATGGGACAATGATACCACTGGTACTGCTAACAAGGGATTGATTCTATAGAGATTAGAGTGAAGTCACTTAGTGTCAAGATCAGCAAGATGTGACATGGCCTTAACCTTGGCTAGTTTACATTTTTGTATTTATATAATGCTGCCATATTATACCTAGAGCATGAAAAAAACAATAACTCATGATAATTTAACACCCGGAACATAAAAGCCTGTGGCCACCAACGGGAAATATGTAGTATTTCTAGCAGATCAGGTTTTAAATAATTTGTAATATTTCTGCCATGCAAAACCTTGCTCTAAAAAAAGAAAAAACAAACAAACATCCGTATGGAAAAAACCTTGACAGTAAGTTTTTAGTTTAAGGGGAAAATCCTAACTTTGTCCAACAGCCAAACTATTTGCCTGCATGGTAGTTTGTTACTTTCCAAAAAAATGTACAATTTTCAGCATTTCAACAAAATTATTGGCAGCCCTTTTTTTTTTAAAAAAGGGTGCTACATACTCAGTGTTAACACACATGCCTTACTGCACCATAAAGAAGTAGATGGGCCCTAAAAGTGTCTCACGCTACAGAACTAAAAAAGAACTTTGACTAAATGTTAAATTTATATGATAGTATTGACCCCAGCATACAATTTAATGAGCTGAATCAGTGAAAAGTTCTTCATTACTAAAGTGGAAAAACTTCTCCCCCCTCTATTGTGTGATACTTCCCCCACCATCTAGATAGCTTAACAGAAACCTAACATTTCCCATAATTGTTCTGATAACACTTGGCATACCAGAGCTGTTTGCAGAGCCACGTCATTGCTTTCATTGTAATAGATTTCTGCAGAGTTTTAGAATAAAGGGCACTTGTGGCATCTGTTCCAGCTCACCATTCTGCAAAAAGATAAACACCTGAGCTGTATACTCATTCTGGGACAGTGATATAGAACAACCAGAGGTCCGCGAGTAAATTTTGGTGGTCTGCAGCTCTGTCCCCCATATGGACACAACCCGCTTGCTAGATATCTTGGGGGGACAGGAGTGCAGGGCTGTGCACAGAACTTTTGTTGCGTCCACAACTCTGTGCTACTGTCCCCCCCAAACAGATGGTCTGAGCCTGCGATGGGAGGGTGGGCATTTTCTGGCATCATGACATCACTCTGGGGGAAGTTTCTTCCCCTTTGAGTGACACACGGCTCCCCGTGCATACGTGGTCCGAGTTCTGTGAATTTAGTGGTCAGTGAGGTCGGAAAGGCTGGCGACCACTGATATAGAAGTTATTAAAGGGTGAGGATCAGAACACTAACCAGGCTAACTGGATTTTTTAGAACCAGGTCAGAAATGGCAATTTACATAATCTCTTAGTGAAGGGTCCACATTCAGGGTTAGAAGAAAACATTTAGAACCGTATACTGTATGTATTACTAGGGAGGTGTACCCTTCCCCAATACCAACATAAGTATTTTTACTTACGGTATTATTACACACCCAAGTTCATCTGGATTTTTTTGTTTTTTAATTCTTTAGTATGTATATGGTAAATTCTGTTATTATAGGTCCCTTTTCTAAAGAATTGGACCTTGTTCCATGAAAAGTGTACAATAGTAAAAAAACATCAACAAGAGACTATGTGAAATGTAACATGTGTAATTGCCACCTAAATATATTGTTGTTTTATAGACTTTATTGTAATCAATAAATTGTTTTTCATTTTATGTTTTTTAACATGTGTTGAATTAACTACTTGAAATCATGCCTTAAAAGTCCCAAATAATTTGTTGCTGTGTTTCCCATTTTCCCTATGTTATGTTATCACTTTCCTTATGTATGCCCATAAATTCCAGCATTCAGCTACTTTGTATGACAAATGCACACTGTGCTACTTCCTCTCCTTTTTTATTTTATTTAGATTTGACCATGTGGCACGCAAAGAGTAACAGATGCCAGGGTATATTTTCCAGCCTTCCTGTATTACAGTGTAAATCATGTGTTTATATAAGGTAGATCAGTTGCAGGACCTCAAACAGAAGACTAATTGGCTCAAGTAACACAGTTACAGCCAAGCTACACAACGGGTTTAAAAAGTTAGGTTCTTTAGGCTGAACATGATTTCTTTAAGAATTTTAATTACAGGTAGTCCCCGGGTTGCATTTGTGATAGGGACGGTAGGTTTCTTCCTATGTGGAAACAGATACATTATTTTAATAAATACAACTAGGACAGATGTTTGTCTCAACATATTATTAGGCAGTGTGGTGTCAGTTACTGTATAAAATCCTCACTGTGAGTTAATCACAAAAAAGCAAAAAAAAAAAACAAATCTTTATGGAGCCTAGACATTCATTAACTTCTGGAGTAAGCTCTGCTTTGATATGCAAAAAGAAACAACTGCAAAGTTTGTCTTGGTCATTAGAGAGTTACAAGAGGCTGCAGATCTGCTCATCTTTTAAGATCACCCACAACCTCAGCTGTGTTCAGCAAAAGATTTCTTCTACAAGTCATGCAAACCGCCCCTCCCCCTTCAAGCCTCCGTCCTGCACAGGAGCGAGCAGGGAAGCCCTGTTCGTATCTAGGAGGCATTCATAAGCCGAAACTCCTTAACTCGGGTACTCCATTTTGGATTAATTTAAGCATTAGAGAAGAAAAAAGTGCCTAGCTGGGATTGCTGTTTTTATAGACTTAAAATGGCTATTGGTACTGTCAGCTGTTGGCTTTCTACGTGCTAGGTTACCAAAAGAGAGGTGATTTTGTATCCAGACAAGCCCAGCTCAGTGAATAATACCCTCCAGCTTCCAGGCTTATCCAATGGAAATATCACCTAAGGGTTTTACCCTTTACCCTTAATTTTTGTTGCCCTAAAAAGAAATAATAATACTTTTTTAGAATCACTAAGGTCCTCTTCAGATTTGCAATTAAATACCACAACTGTTAGCTGCTCCCAGTCTCCCGTCTTCAACTACTTTGGTGTCAGAAAAAAAAAAAGTAAACCCTTCTGTCTTTATGCCTACATCAATAAAGAGAGATGGAGTGCAGAGCCTGTTGAACCCCAAAGTGGCCCCAAGAGTGAATTTTTGGTAATATTGGGTAATATGGACCAGGCCCTGATGACTGCAGGGGATGGATGATGTATCCACCAGCTACTGACGTCCAAGAATGTCCATTGTGTAAATTAAAGAATTATGTGGAATCAGAATGCCTTTATGACTGCTGACCTTCTGTTACCGTTTCTTTAGTATGTGCTGTTCTTTAATCAGTGGTATTTTTTTGTCCATCAGATGCTGTAAAAAGCGGAATTGGTATTTGTGGCTGGGTTCTGCTTATCTTATCTGGTCTGTTTGCTGCCATCACTTTCCCAATTTCCATTTGGTTCTGTGTTAAGGTATCTTTCAATTAGCAAACCGTTAAATAAAACCATTTAAATATGAAAAGTAAACACATAATAAAATACCTAAAAAGTCCAGTGAGTCACTTACTCTGTTCTGATTTATTTAGATCATTCAAGAATATGAACGGGCCGTTGTATTTCGCTTGGGCCGTATCATCACAGGAAAAGCTAGAGGCCCAGGTAAGAGCTATCCTCCATTGAAAGAGAATCTACCTTATATCCTACCTCTAGTCATTTTTTGAATATCACATAATTATAATAAATCCATGTACATTCTACATTATAAAACCTTTTTTATTTAGTAAATTGTAAACAAGTGTGAAAAAAGACTAAAACTTTGCATGCTGACTTAAAAAGAACCAATGCAAATGATGAATATTATACATTTACCTGATTTAAAAATGATATATATTTTAAAATGTCTTGACCATAAAAAATTAACTAATATTTAAAAAATGTAATCAGTAACCCCTTTCCTTACTTTTTAAAATCGGTAATACCAGTTTATAAAATTATACAAGTTTCCTGCAACAATCAAATTTCATTTTTTTCCCCCACGATGTCTAAAATAAAAGTTGTCTCATGAACAGCAGTTTTCCTTTTCAGTGTATAATCAATTAATATTTATAGTAAATAAATATTTTTATATAATAAACATATACAATTATCATTTTTAATAATATAATTATTAGATTTACATTTAAAATTGTCTGAAATGGTCACATAAACAATCAGTATCTCTCTTTTGGTTGCTCACCTGTATAAAATAATGAAATTGACAAGTTAGTAGAATGGACTGTTATTCTTTCCAACACTTTTAATCAAAGGAGCATACTGTGCCTTACTAATGATGAGCATATGATTTGTGGCATTGTACTGACAATATATCTTTTTATATACAGGACTGATGTTCATTCTGCCCTGCACTGACACTTTTATTAAGGTGGATTTAAGGGTGATATCATTTGCAATCCCACCACAAGAGGTAAGATGTATAGATGTATTCCAGGTTACCATAAATCTAATACATTACAGCTCTGTAATAGGCAGGTATAGTACTGGAGCAGGACTGGCTGAGAGTATCTGCGGGCTGCTTTGACGTCTTATACTGTAGTATTATATATATATATATATATATATCACCAACTTATTATGCAGCGCTGTACATTGGAGAGAGCTGCAAATGACAGATCCAAACAATGACACAGGAGGAGGAGAAGACCCTGCGCACAAGAGCTCACAATCTAAGAGACTGTACATAATTATTTTTATTGTAAAGATCAGCATACAATTACAGAATGTCTGTGACCTGCACTTTGATATTCCCCAGTTCTGATCAGATACATCATATGATATGTAAGAAATGCTATAGGTTTCCTAATATATCTAGCGGCATTGGATACCTGCATGAGCATACCTACTGCCACCATATTTTTGTCTTACTTGCTGATTCTGTGTTCTCATCTTCCTGTTCTTTCTTGCTCTTTCTACTCCCTTAATAAGAAAAATAATTAACGTATAGCTAAAGCCATTTCATTAGTTTTGGATAAAACAGAGAGAAATAAGTTTGTGCAGAGTGACCACCTTTCCTTATTTTTATCCTGTGCAAAGTGGCCATGCTGAGTTCCTTCCATAGCTCTGCTCTCTGCACTGGTTATGTGCAACACAGTGGTAATGTTACTACTGCTATTAGGCATCTGAGCTTGCAAAGATGTTTGGTGCACACAAAATTCATTTTTATCCTCTGTAGCTATTGAGGAATACATTCATATTCAAGTTTTTGTACCTGTGGTTTAGCTGTTAGGCAAGTTCAATAAACTTACATGGCTACCATATTCATAGACTTTTTTAAAACAAAAAACTATTACTTTATTAAACACAAAGGAGAAATATAGACATTGAATATATATAGAAATGTAACTATATTAACATTGACAAATATTACCATAAAAGTCCAACAAAACACATTGCAAAATAGAACTACAATTACCATTTTTACTGATGCAACTCTCCATTCATCAAGCTCACCACAGTTTTCTGTAATGAATAAATTAAATATATATAGAGTTTTATTGAGTTAAGGACATTCGACATACGGACGCCTCCTAGATACAAACTGGGCTTTCCTGCTCATTTGTGTGCAGGACAGAGGCTTGATGGGGGGAGGGAGGGAGCAGTTCACATGACTTGCTAAAAAAGTATTTTGTTGTGCTGCAGCCTCTTGTAACTCTTTAATGACCAAGACATACTCTGCAGTTGCTTCTTTTTGCCTATCAAAGCACAGCTTGCTCCAGAAGTTAATGAATGTTTAGGCTCCATAAAGTTATTTTTGCTTTGTTTGTGATTAACTCACAGTGAGGATTTTATACAGTAACTGACACCAAGCTGCCTAATAATATGTTGGGACAAACATCTGTTCTAAAATAATGTACATGTTCCGACTTACATACAAATTCAATTTAAGAACAAACCTACAGTCCCTATCACTTATGAAACCCGGGGACTACCTGTGTGTATATATGTATATATATATATTTTTTTTTTTACACACTGGATACAAGGTTATCCTTATGAAACTCTGAGATGGTTCTGCTTTTTTTTTTTTTTTATAGATCCTTACTAAGGACTCCGTTACAACAACAGTGGATGGTGTGGTATACTACAAAGTTGAGAACGCAATAAAATCTGTGGCAAATGTCAACAATGTTCATGTAGCTACAGCCCAGTTGGCCCAAACCACTCTGAGGAACATTCTGGGGACTCAAACCCTCTCCAGCATCTTATCAAATCGGGAGGAGATTGCCCACAATATTCAGGTTGGATTCTAATTTCTTGGTGTATAACATTTCTGGTAAAGAGACCCCATTTCAGACCATTTATTACAACACCATTATTCACATAAGATTATAAGTGCATTTGGAATATTTTACGCATGTTTTTTACCTGTAAAAAGCTTCCCATTTAAAAGCTCTGAGACTTCTTGGATGTGATGTTATCAGCCCCAGTAGAGATGATTTTTTAAATACCCCCTTGTGTGTACAGGGCCTAAGAATAAAATAGAAAAGAAATCCCTAGAAAAAGTTACATACAGTAAATGTTGTGACTTGCTTGTAATATGTCATTTACTATTATGTATATCTATATAGATATATATTTTCTGTGTAGCATTGTGTTGTATTTATGGACTTTTCTATTAATGTAGTTAATAGATATATAAATTATACATATGTATTGTCCATCCTATGTCCTTCAGACAATTCTGGATAATGCTACCCATCAATGGGGAGTGAATGTGGAACGCGTAGAAATGAGGGACGTTCGTCTTCCGGTGCAGATGCAGAGAGCGATGGCGGCTGAGGCTGAAGCTGTTCGAGAGGCCAGAGCTAAGGTAATGATTACCAGTTATTGGATTAGGAACACCAAGATTAATGTAATGAGCTGACATTTGTGGCTTTTACATTAGGTTGTTTTCATGGAATCATTACATTGCATTCATGACATTTAGGAATGTTCCCAAGTCCTTCACTGCATGTCAGATATTTATTTATTGTGCGGTGTGAGAATAACCCTTAGTTGCCAATTTTGTTTTGTATTGATGTGCAACTTAAAAACAGGTCATTTGTGAAAAACAGGTCAATCACATGAAAAATAATAATCCCAAAATATAGTTGCTGGTCCTATCTTACTCCTGCAATATTTACCCACACTTCCATTGATAGACCTAAAAACAAGCTCCAATCACTAATTTTTTAGGTAGTGTGTAAAAGAGATAACATTTTTGTCATCATTGTGCTATGTTCACACTGACAGTGCAGTTGCAGCCGGTTATCTCTTCCTCATGCCAGGGGACTGCTGCTTGCTCCCGGCGGCAGCTCCATGGAGAATGAATAGGAGCACTAGTGAGCTCTCCAGACTGAAGAAGATAGTTGGTAAATGTTTTCAATTCTAAACCAGATCTACTTCAGGTTTGCTGGATCACCCAGGTTCTCCCAGTCTAATAGCAAATGATTTGTAAGAAACCCATTTCCAGTTTGCTGGATCACCCAGGTTTTCCTATGTTATTCTATTTTCTCCAGTCTTGGAGAGCTTTAATAAATCAGGCCCAATATAACATTATTGTTTATTTGTCATATATTTTTATCATCATCAAAGGGCAAGTGGTCTTTGGTCTACCTATGATGTCTGGTATAGTAACCCGAACAGTTACAAAATGGTTTACAAATTGTTCTTCTCTTGTAAACATTAGGTTACCATCAAAATAAGCCCTATTTATCTACTATTTTCCCTTTCTATTATTAGCTATTAGCTATTATTTTTCCAGGGATTTCATGTAATTTGTATATGTTTCTGCATTTATAAACAATAATATCTTTTATTTTTATTTGCGTTTGCATTTTTATTAGCGTTGTTTATCGAATTTACAAGTTTTTTTGCATTTTATTAGTTTTGTTTATTTACCAGTGTCAGTATAAGCTGGACATCAATATGGTCAAGCTAGAAAAGAATGAATTTGCATTTTTGCAAGACAAAATCTTCTCTCCTTTTCTTTCTAAGTAACACTGATATTGTCAAAACATTTTAGATTTGTGGTGTTACCACTTCAGTGCTAACCCGTTTTATGCGCTTGCTTTGACTAGCTGATCCTTAAATGTAACATATATATTATAAAATACATTTTTTTCATATGCCTGCTTTCACTTTTATAGATAGTAGCTGCTGAAGGGGAGATGAACGCCTCGCGGGCTCTAAAGGAAGCTTCAATGGTGATCTGTGAATCTCCAGCAGCTCTTCAACTTCGCTACCTGCAAACCTTGACCACCATTGCCTCGGAGAACAATTCTACAATTGTATTCCCTATCCCTATTGACCTGCTGCAAGGCCTGTCTAAGAAATGATCGGTGACATCTGTGGATTCAAGAACTATGTAAATAGAAAGCTTGGCCATTCCATATAACACAGGGGTGTTACATAGTCCAGAAAATATAAGTTTAAGTTTGTATATATGCTTTGAAAATGTTGTGGAATGATTTTTTTGACTCTTGTTTACATATGAAGGTGAGATTACGAATAAAATTGGATAGACTCTCTAAAGCTGCCCTTATATTCCAATGATAGATGGCGGGTCCAACATTTACTATTTCAGCAATGTGATTGATCCATTGGTAGTAATGATATACTGACTCATTTAGCAGTTCCCTATATAGTTGGGTAGGTTTTTGCTAAACACTGGCTCTATACACACAAATGATCACATCTTTTTAGTGAGGGATTGTCTAAACATTTTACATAATGGGTAAGAAAGCTTGTGGAAATATTTGTTTGAAAGTTTCTGTACATAATCCACCCCCACACACCTATTTGAAATACTTTACTACCCACCATTTGGGCTCCATACTTACTTGGTTTTGGTACCCCGACTCTCTATGGCTGCCCTTTATTCTGGTACCTGCCTGTCTCCCAAAGGTGGTGGGGGGATATTATCATAGGGCTCTATGTATACACATGTACAGGTAAAATAATGAAGAAGGATGGTAGGGGTAAGAAATAAACATTGTGGCTGGATGATGTTTTTTTCTTGCAGACTTCTTACTCTTGAAAATGTAATTTATATACTCTTGAAAATCTTTTATTTCTAAACTGTAAAATATTTCCAGGTGCACAGTGTGCATGCACAATTACAAACAATGCACATTGTTTCACAATGCAATAGAGAGCACTTTGTGCTGCTAGATAAAGGGTCATAGGATGCATCATATGTGCACAGCAAGATAAAGTTGAAAAAAAACTATGCTGGAGAATTATATAAAAAAACAGAATTAGATTAAAGCCCAAATAAAACCAAAATTAAAGCAAAATTCTCAAAGAAATCATGTCGATTTGTGTTTTCTTTCTATGGATAATAAACCTTTCAAATTAGGAAACCCAGTGTGTAGCTGTGGACCGGTCCATACAGATGTAAGTTCTTCCATGCTTTTTGATGTTCTGTTAACAGGTCATAGATTTTGTCACTATCTACTTCCTAGTACTGCATGGCCTGTCCTCTCATGAAGATAAATGGTTTCTACCATAATGACACTTGGAATTGTAGTCTGGCATTGTTTTTCCTATTTCTTTCCTACTAATCGACCCTCACCTATGGCTGAATCCACAGATAAAAGGAAATGAGCTGTAGTGCAGTGTGGCGGCACATATGTCCAGTGATGTAGATATTCTGTTCACCACTTTTGATTTAAAATTGTGATTGCTATTGGAACTTGCCTTATATAGAGTCTAGCTTGAGCTTTAAAAATACTTTAAACCAGTTATCCAGTCAAGTAGACCCTCAATGTTTGAATCTAACAATTGTCAATTTGTGTTTAACCATCTTTATTCAGGGCTAAAACTTTTAAATGTGATATTTGAACACATGGGTCTTTTAATAACTTGAACTATCCAAAACTTAATGGAATCACCTACCAGGGTGGTATTTCTTGCCGGGGTTTTTGTGGGAAGAGTTCTACACTCTTGGGCTTAGTTCAGGACATAGTGCTGGGCTCTGATGAGATGCCAACCTCATGCCAGCAGTGTATTGTTGCCTCGGGGAGGTCACTACATGTAGTTTCCACCTGCGGCACCACAATGCATGGTAATTGGAGTGGCAGCCATCGGTTTAGTGCTGCTGCCAAATCTCAGATGTGGGTTCTTTAGGAACCAGCAATGGGGTGTGAGTTACTGGATTGATTGAACTCGCTGTAGATTCCTCCCTGCCCTATTTCCTCCAGCAGTACTTGGCAGGTGACCAATGTTTTTAAGCCTTGACCTAGGGCTTCTAAGGCCTCCAAAAACATTACCATGCTTTAAGGATGTCTAAAAAATAAAATGGATGCAATTTAAAATAACTTCTCTGTAGATATGTACATTTGGTTTTCTCATACTTATCCTTATATGCAGAAAAGTGAAGGATTGCTGATTTACAATAGTTGTTGGTCTAGGACCATGAGCCATGGGAGGGCAGGCAGGTATCTCCCCACACCTCAATCTCAAGGCGATACCTGCCCACCTTTGGACACTTTACTCCTAGATTATTTAAACTTAATTTTTGCACTTTGAACATGGTAATCTCAAACTCTATTTCATTCTATTTCTACGTTCATCTAGATATATATCTTGGTATATGTTTATAAAAGATTGATACAGGATTACATATATGTGAATGTGTATGTATGTATATATGTATGTGTGTATATATATATATATATATATTATAATTATAAATTATTACTTTTTGGAAGACAAGTTCAAGTTTATTAAAAGAACAAAGTCTATATGCACAAACCTTAAGCTGAGTTGGTTGCTAGTTATTACACTCCTGCTAAAGAAGTATATACAAGTTTGTAAAAAAATAAACTATACTTGGAATGGTTATTGATTAACAATATTAAAGACATAAAATAATCCCATTTTGTAATCATACATATAAAAACATAAAAATACATCAATAAAAACATTTTTTTAAAAGCTAACCTGGTATCAGCTGCATGATGTCCCAGTGCAGTAGAGCTGGAGTGTGTAAGAAAGAAGCATCACAAGTAGCCAATCCTTTTTAGTGCTGACAGCAAAGCAGAGGAACAGAGAGATAGACTGATCACTATGTTGCTTCTCCTTTGAATGTGTGAGCTGGGTGAAAGTCCAGAAAAATCTGGGCTGGCAAGAAGTGGGTTGAGTGATATTGGCTCAGCCTTAAGACATCCAGCAAAGAAGGGAAAAAATGTGGGGGTATCTCTGCATTGAAGGTAAATATTACAGAAAAAAACCTGATTATATAATATTAAGCCTTTTTTTTTAAAAAAAAAGAACTGCCTAGCTTTTTTCCTTTGTTAAATATATATATATATATGTGTGGTGTTAAACATATTGATGTATTATTAACAATCCCAATAATATTTATTAATCTATTAAAAACGTATTTCTACGTATACTTTGTATTGATATATTTCCATGGTGCCTTTTGATCTCCTTATCCCACCACTGACTCTCTTATTGTCTTTGTGACCATTTCCATTGGGAATGAAGATTTAGAAAATTGTAAAATGTGAGCCATCAGTAGACGTCTTTGGAGAGGAAATACTTTAATGGGACATTTGTTCCTGTTCTGTCTAAAATGTGATTTCTTTCACTTTCACAAGACCGGAGAAGAGAGACTATCCTGGAAGAATGGATCTGGACCAGGAGTGAAAACATTTTCCAAATATTAGCAGATGATTTGTAAAAAATACATTGCAGGTTTGTTGGATCGCCCAGGTCCCCCCATGAGAGTCTATCTTTTCCAGTCCTGAAGGGTTTTAATATATCAGGCTCAGTTTCTTGATTCCGTGTGCTAATTTTACATCAAGTGAAGACTCCCCAATAGGACACATGACATAAAAATTGATTTTGACCTTTCCCTATTTTTTGGATTTAGGTGTATTTTAGTTGTTCAGCAATCCTATATATAGGGGAAAGCCTAGAGCATTTTTTAAGGCTTGAAGGGTCTGTCTTTTGTTTTATTTTATATGACGGATAATGCAAATGAAATGAGAACAGCCCAGAGTTCTAGGTAGATGAGAATAAAGTAAAAAGGTTAGCAGAGAGATCAGCAGCACACAGTGGTACTTTCAATAAACTGACTTTTAAGTACATATCTGAAATTTATAAATCCTGGGGCTAAGCTTTTAACAGTCTTTCAAACATCTGTGGTTTTCAATTAACCTGTTCTAAAGCTGTGTAACCTTGCCTAAGCATGATCCAAAATTTCCAATATAAGAAATACCATTAACCACTCAACAAGGAATGGGAAAAAACAGTTTATTGCAGACCACATGGTGGTTCTAGGTCCAAGATACAAATTATTTTATATTTGTTGCAAAATGGAGTACAAACATTGGAAAACTGCTTGCTTTTCTTAAAAAAATGTTAGATATTCATTGCTGTATGATGGAGAACATTTATGGAAAACCATTTTTATAAACACAGTCACTATAGAACTGGATTGAATTACAAAGATATTCCCAAAAGGTACAAAATGACACAAAAACACAGAAAGAGGCACAGGAGTACAGAAAATATATGCGCAGTAGTTAACACATATGAAGGTTTATACACAGAAAAAGCACCATTATAAGTCAAGTGTATAACAGTATTCATTGTATGGATTGGTTAAACCTAAAACACATGGAGATTGATTTACGAAAAGAATTAGGTTGTTCACTCACCAAGGTGAATTATCACTTCTAAATACATACGGGCTTTGTGTAAATAAACTTTTTGGAGTGCATAAAAAAGTAAAAGTTAAGGAAAATTGAAAAAGTTAAGGTACCCACTATACCTAAAACTTTTATGAACTTTGGACAAATAAAGGGAGACCTAAAACTTCTTCTAGGTTTTCATTGCTTTATTTGTCCCATTGAGGAGACAGTTGGGTTTTAACTGTGTAAATCATTAAATATTACTACCTATTTTTTTCCATACGAGTGAAGAAGATAAATATGTATACAGACGATACAATTTACATTTTTATAATAAGAACATTCATCAGTATATTAAACTAAAACAAGTGCTCAATTATTGTATAAAGTATGACAATATAGACATAATTGTAGTGGACAGTGTGGCTCTATAACACTAATGAGGACATACAGGATTCTATTTATAAACCAGGGAACTGGACATTTCCTCAAACATTGTGGAAATCTTCCAGCTCCATGTGTTTCAATTGCAGTAATTGATTCCCACAAGGGAATGTTTGAGGGAATTTCTGATTCTCTGTTTTATAAATAGAGCCCACAGGCTTTTCCGGTATTTAACTAAACTTTTGGACCAAATAATTTTTTATTTACTGTAAAAAGCTAAAATCTGACTTACATGATACCTTGGCAGTAAATGTGAATTTGTTAAGCATCATTGTGATCTTGGCCATTGCTGCACTAAAACTCAAACCCGTTAGAGTTTGGCTACTTCCTATGGGGCTTACGTACACACGCCCAATGGTTCTCGCCTGATAATCGGCTCAGGGTCGATATCAGGTGAGAATCTGGCGTGTGTACCAGTCGTCCATCGTCCGAACGACTGTCCTGGCAGATCCACGGACGATGGACAAGTAACGATCCTAAAGCAAGAGAAAAGGGAGAGCGTGCAGCAGGGTGCCGCTCCATCGTCCTCCCCCTCCCTTTGCATAGAATGATGCTGAATGTACAACACTCATCCATGCATCGTGCAGTGCTAGGATCGTGAAAGATCCTTTCCAACAATTAATATTGCACGTGTGCATGTGGCTTTACACAAGCATTCTGCACCATGATATTCTCTTTTATCTACCTTATCATGGGAGGACCTCGCTATTCACTGATCAGAAGGTCCCTTTATTGTACTTTTAAGTGCATGTTGGACAAACACTCATTGACAAGTAATAAATATATAGCCTTATTCCTGCACTCACAGCAGGAAAGAATGGAGAAGTGGGAATTTTCAACCTGCTCCTAAAAGTTAGCCATTGTGATTGTTTTTGTTTTGGTACCAAAATCGCTTGACAACTTGACATCATATTGAATAAACTCCAAACAATAAGCTTAAGGCAATTCTAGAAAAGGGGTTAGTACAATTAGGATGAGAGCTACATGATGTATCAACCAACTTGGTTAATAGATTAGAATAAAGACCACATAAGGAAACTATGTACAGAGGAACATAAATATCCTCAGTTAAATTTTGGCCAACTGGACTTCCATGTGAAGATGAGATGCCATAAATCATTAACAGACTGGATGTAGAATGAACCTGGTTTACAATTGTGAGGAGAAATCTTAAAGTTGGCACCATGCTACAAAAGACCTATGCAATTCATAAAATAAACTTAATGTTTATTGTGTACATTGTTACAAATATAATGTCAACAATTCTTTTAAGAGGCTCAATGATTTCCAAAACAATAATAAATTACTTGTTCCCAAAATGTAACTAGAATACCCATTGGCCTTAATACAGCAAGTGAAAACGTGGAGTAGCCCATGGCAAACAAGCAGAAATCAGTTTCCATTTTTCTGACAATATAATAAAATACAAAAAGCTGATATCTGGATGTTCACAATGAGATACTGAACATTGTTGTACTTGGCACTATACTATGAAATAAAGCCAAAATGACCTTCTCATTTAATGATCACAATTATTACAGCAACATTTTGATAGAGAGTTGATCAGATTACCCTTGGAGGGTCATAAAGCAATTTTTTTCCTTCTGTGTTGGCAGCAGTTCCCAGGGGGATTTCTTTTGCCCTCAACTGGACCACAACTGTAGGAGTTGTCAGAAGCTGACAGACCTCAGCCTTTATATGTGACTACTTTCCTAGTGTTGGTTCATGAGAACCTTGTCTTTTGTCACTATCTAGTTCTATAATTCCTACAGAAATAAGGACACCCTGTAAAGAACCCACACATGCATTCATTTTCTAGTACGACCATGAAATCTTTGCCCATAATGGCCTTTATTTATTACCAAGAGAATGACCCAGAGAAACATAAAGTAAACAGGTATCGGCTTTTGTCAATGATTCACGTTTAAACCTACAAAAGATGATTCCTGATTGTTATTGGTTACTGGACTTTGACCATCGTTCTTCTCCTTTTTAAAGTGCGCTTGCTGTTTGGAAGCAAACAATATGCTACAAAATATCAGAGAAGACAGCGATTGTCCCTTTAATTATTTAAGATTAGTCAAAAGCCTAATTTATTTTGCGAAGGTTTTCCCTCTTTATTTTATGTTCCTGTGACAACTCACAACTTTTTTTTTCAACTTTCCACCCACCACTTCCAAACCAAACCTCCATGAGCTTCCAGGGAGACATTGCAAGAACAGACTTAAAGGTTGACCCTTTGTAAAAAAAAACCTGAAAGAACCAATTAAAATTAATACCTCGTCCACCCACCTTCTATATTCCCCAACTACAGATACACTTTAAAATAAGTCCATTGCATGATAACAACCACATATGAAGCAATTTTAAGAGCCTAAATTACAATGTGCATAGGCCATCTCCTTTCCTGGACTAGCATTTTATGGCTAAAAAACAATCTTTGGCATACCATGGAACAACATGATTGTGGATGCATGAACGGTATATGGACCATGTCATTGGTTTACATATTGCAACGGACAAAAAAAATGAACAGTAAGGCGTTTTTCAAACTGATCAAAGCTCTTTTGGCAAACACAATACTTTTTTGAAATGTATAGAGTCATCACTGAACCTCCAAGGTTATCTAAGAATGAGCTCTCTCCCTTTCCCTAAAAAGACGGAGATGAGCTATCAGCACCTTTGCATATTTTCCATTTTTTAAATAATATAAAAGAAATACAAGAGGATGATCCTCATTTATAGTTATAGTTCAGCGCCTCTTCATGTTCAGTGCATGAGTTCAGGTTGTCAGGGTTAGACGTCCATCTGTACAAAGTCAATGGTGGATGCGCCTGTCTCATCTGTGCTACCCATGGTCCTTCCAACACGTTAAATATAGATGAGGTATTTAAGAGCAGACTGACCATGTGGCACAGTGTACGTATATATGTGTTCTGGAAAAAGACATTTACTGGAAATACAGTTATTTTTGAGGCACTCTACTATGGCTTGATCATGGTTACACAATATCAAACCTCCGAGCTGTCAGTACTGTAACCTCGATGTGGCATCATGGGCTCACTGCTTCCTGATTCTTGACCCTCTTCCTTCTTTTTAGATTTTTGCTTCCGTCTAAGCAGGAAAACAATAATGGCTATCAAACAGACCACCAATAGTAATATTGCAGCCAGAATGACCACAATGATGACCACATTGACCTCACTTTCTTTATTATTAAGCTCTCTTGGAATTATTCCATCAATAGTAACTTCTTTCACTGGAACAGTTTTCTTGTTGCTGCGTTCCAGTATTATGTGCTGGATATTGGTTCCTCTGTTGTTCTCCATGCCGATTTCTTGAGCAATTGTTGGAGCTTCATTGACATCTCTTTTTTTACGAGCCGCCAAGCCCGTCGATGGACCAGCATTTAATACTGAATGGTACTGATAATCAACGCTTCTTTTTCCAATGCCTCTGTTGGCATTTTCTTTAGACCTTACAGTGTAGATTGTGTGTATGTACCACTCTCGTCCTGTAGACACCTGTGGAACAGATAGAGAATATGCTTTTTAGAAACTTCATAAAAGTCAAACATTTTTTTTTCCATGTAATAAACAACAACAGACCAACGGGCACACTAAAATCTATTGTTACCTTTGCAGCAACTACATGACCAAAAAGCTTGTTGGACCAGACCATCACACTTATAAGAGATTGGTAAACATTCCACTACAAATCCATGAACAGTTTCCCCCCTTTTGTGCTAGAACAGCCTTCACTCTTCTAGCTACCCACTGGATTCCATTTATTCATAATACCAATTGTAAGATGAGGTTCTGAGGTTGGCTGAAAAGACCAAGACTGGCACAAGCTTCAACTTATTGGCAATGTATTATATATAGATGTTGTTCGGGTGCCACAATCTTTATATATAATATACTCCTAGGTGGCAAGCAAGTCATACCATAGCTCATAGTTAAAAATGTCTCAACTCTAATATTGCTAATCATACATGCAACTTCCTCAATTCTAATGTGTGTCTGGAACATATTTTAGTATTTTTGGCTACATGGTTAACTCAATCACCTTACTTCAAACATAATGTAATGTTCCAAGGCAGAGGTGATTGTGATTTGATTAAGGTGACTGAGTGGCCAGGCATTCATTAGTTACTGAGGAAGCTGCTTGGATAATCAGAAAATATCTTCAAAATTATAGGCTACATAAACACTCCAAATGATTCTTGCAAAGATTAGTGGTCGTGCTAGTGAAAGATTTGCAGCATCAATCATGTGACGTCTATCAGAAGTCTTGAGGAGGCTACAGATAATATCAAGTTTAATGTTACCTATTGCTAGTGGGTTTGCCTTAACCTGAATATACAGGAAGCTTCACAGGCATTTGTACAATCTCTGTGCAATACCATGCTCTTCCAAAAGTCACAGGAGCTGGGTCTCTGGGTAGGTATGTCAAATTTACAAATGGTTCTTACTGCACCATCCAAATAGTAACTGTTAATAATACTAGTAAGGTATGACAAACACAAATATATTTTATAGCTAAACACCTAACTTAAACATAACTTGGTAGAATTATAATACAAAATGAACTTCCACTTACTATAGCATACAAAGACATGTTTTATGGTATAACATATAACAAATGAAAAGGGTTTTTTTGCACTAAAAGGAAAGTCAGCTTTCATAAGTAAGAGTATGCAGTATTTTTGTTAAAGATCACACACCTGAAACAAAGGAGTGGAGTCAACTTTAAATCCATCTGAACCCGGCTGTCTAACTAAAGGCAATGCCTCTGGATCATCTGCGGCAAGCCTGGCGTTAAATTGCACACTGCCAAATCTGCTAGCTTGAGTTTCTGGTTGTGCTTTGTCCTGTGGGTAGAGACAATTGTCAGAAAAAATTACAAACATAAAAAAATGTATACAAAATAAAAATGAATAACAATTTTTGTAATATGGGTGCTAATATAACCAACTAAAATAACCAACCAATTACAGATCCACCTGGCCAATCCCTAAACACTTAGAACACAAAACACATGAAATCATAAAATAATGGGACTTTAAAGGCCATTCTTAAAAATTCAAGAAATCTTCCAAATAATATTAAAATACTTTATTTATTAAATTTTGTTAAAAAGTTATAAACACATGATAAAATCTCCTGAGTGGGACACCCCTTTAAGATGTGAGTGTCTCCACTTTTGTATACACGTTTCGCGGAATGGAATTCTCTTCTTCAGGAAAAATAGGGAATCTACAATTAAAAACATTTATATACACATTGAGTCATAATTTAGGATATCCAAAACAAGTCAATAAATTCATCCTGATTATATTAGACTTATGACTTACATAGTGATCTTGAGACAGGACAACACGAGGGGATCCTTTTTATAGATATATGTGTAAAAATGTTTTAACTTGGCATGTGTTTATAACTTTTTAACAAGATGTAATAAATAAGGTATTTTAATATTATTATAAGATTTCATTAAAAATGAAGTTTTTATTCCACCACCTTGAAACTTATTTTACTCATGACACATGGATAAATATTGCACAGAACAAAACTTTGGCCAGTCCTTTAACAAACATTAATGCTTGGCTTGGTGGAACATCCGTTTCTGCCTATGCATAAACAAGACTAAACACTAACTATTAGACAAGTATTTCTAAAATATCTATCTGGCATTTCAACAGTGGTGTCTGCAAATACCCCCAGGCATGGGATTGCCACACAATGCACCGACAAAAACTACATTACATTACATTCACAATGTTCTACAATCTTACTTACAGTAACAAAAGGTAAAAGATCTTAAACAGTGGTGGATGTAGCCAACAGTGGGCTCCTGTGCAGAACTAACCAAGGGCTCCACTACTGAACTAATTTTGGGTTCCTATGAGGGCCCCTGTTGGCTGATGAAGGCTGGGCGCACTTAGCATCTCTATGTTTGCGCTTAACCTTAAAACCAGCTTTGATGGTACAGTTGCCATAAAACTTACCAAAATTTTAAATTGGTACAGAAGAGATGTTGAGTCAGCAAGGCAGCCATATTCATTGTTGGATGGGTTATATTTTGGAACATAGCCATCTGCTCCAGTGCACAGGAAAACTTTCTCAATACTACAATAAAATGAATTTCCCAAATTCTGTACAGGGTCCACCATTACCCGACCATAAATTACGTCACCTGTAGAATAAACATTCCAAAAGATTAGTCCAGTCTTCAGTATAAAGATAAGCTCTTTTCAGAAATTCATAGGCCTAACTCAATACAAATGTAACATTTAATGATAGATCTTATTTGTATATTCATAACAACAACAATCCGATATTTTTAAGCAAAAGGGACAATCAATTGGACCCCCAATTTGTTTAGATCTTGTACCTAATATTTAGTCTAGTTACATTACATTACCTTTTTGGAACCTAAAAATAAAGACTGGAGGAAAACAAGCTTTAATGGTATCAAAAATGGAAGCTACAGACAGAGTTGCTTGGGTTATAGATGGACCTCTTTCCAGTTTCTTGTTTACCGACTCAGCCATAAGGTAGCCCCACCCGCCAGGGGGTTGTGAGTGTGGCCAAACCTTCCCTGCTGTTAACAAATGTTGCCTCCCATTCTGCATTTTTCAATATGTTCAGGGACTCCAGACTTCTCACCATAGAATGACAACCTTTAATTCAGAAGTTTAGTCTCTGCCACACTCATATCCCTCTCTGAGCAACGGAAAGCATTTTCGTATATGTGTGTTTTACGTACAGTATAGGGAAAGGGACTATCTTAAAAAGACTAAAGTATCAAGAAGTTATTTTTAGAAATTTCTCTATTTTAATATTTTGCTATATCATGGATTAGTTAGAAAAACCTAGAATGCAAATACCAGTGCAGGTTTAATAATTTTTGTTGTTGTCTAACATTATAGAAGAGAAGGATGGAGAGAGGCTGGAGAACAGCCAAAAAACGCATAATATTTCTTTTCATTTGTACAACTTTCTACAGACAACATGAGCACGTACCAAATTTTAACTACACACAAAATTTTTTAATAATTATTATATTTACATAGAAATTCAAAATCTTTTGACTTTTGATTGTTAAGAAGTTACAGAAGTCAGTCTATGAAAAGTATACAGGCATCATACCTTCAGAATAGGCAATGTCACTTTCTTGGCCAAATCCCATGGATCCATCCGACAACCAGAGAGATTTCTTAGATAGAAGTATCAACTGGGTGTTTAAACTAAACTCTGTAGCCACTGGATCACTGACCTAAGAAGTAATAGAAGGCAATAAATCACTTTAACTAAGTGGCACAGATGACATTTTGAATGCTGTGTTTGACTTGCTTTGCTGACACAAGTAGTGAGATAGTGGCCCTGATTTATTAAAGCTTTCCATGACTGGAGAGGATATACTTTTCTCAGGGAAACTGGGTGACACAGCAAACCTGGAATAGATCTACTCCAGGACTGAAAATATTTACTAAGATAGGTAAATGACCCAGATTCACCGATGAAAGTGTATCCTCCCCAGTCTTGGAGAGCTTTAATAAATCAGGCCCAGTATAGGTAAATCAGGCCCAGTATGGGGAGTATTAGGGCTGGTGCACTCCAGAAGTCCCAATTTTGTACTTGAACAACTGATTTGATCGATTTTCCAATTGGGACTCCTTTGGATGGAAGCCCAAAACACTGAACATGTGTATAATATTCTTAAATGATCATGTACTGTAGGTAAAAGCCCAGCACATACAGCACACAATAATATACTTTGAAATAAGATATATCAGCTTGTCCTATTGCTTCCCTACTGATCCATCCAGGAAAATTAGTTTGGCAAAGTACATTTTACTTCAGATTGACTTCAGGTCCAAAAAATGTGTTTAGATTTATAAATGAATCAATAACTGATTCGATTTTAAATTGATCCAAATTGAGTAAATAACCCATGTGTGCTAAGCTTCTTTAGATATAACACAGATCAGCTAATTCAGCTTCTGATGTACTGAATTCCAAAAATATAACACATCCATTATTTTAAAATGAGATACCTGTTGGAATCGGATGTCAACATCAAACGTTATTGGTTCCCGAGGATTACAGACGGCTGGCACATTATATACTTGATATGGAGCTGTAGTACACGGGATGAGTTTGACAGTGTACGTTCCAGAATAATCCCGGACCTGTTCAGGACATTAATAACAAAGAAAGTTTTTGGAACATCTTTTTTAGTAATTATTTTTGTGTAACATAAATTGTAGTTATTCTCTAAAACACTGCACTCATTTTATGATGTTTTTTTTGGTAAATACCTCGAACAACTGTACCATCTACAGTAGCAATAGTCATACAAAATTTGATTTTGTAAGGGTACGGGAGGGGAGAGGTGGAAATCATTAAAAACCTCCATAAATATCAGAACACCAGCAGTGGCTAAAAATATAAAAAAAAGTTTCAGCTGCTGTAACTACTTAATATCTAGCACTGCTCTTCAAAGACTATACAAATGCAGCCATGATCCTCATAGGGGTTTAATAATACCCAAGATAAATTTTCCTGACAGCCTTCACTCCAGCCCGGGCAATTAGGTGGCACAGCTCTCTGTAATATTAAGGTAACAGCTGGGAAACATCAATGGACCAGGGTGATATCACCTTGGGAAATTACAACTATAATTTTTTTTTTGTTAAAAGAGCAGAAATGTTCTGGTGCATGGGGGGACTCAAACTTGGAGTTGGGTTTTAAAGAGAAAATCTGGCATGTTTTCTATGAGTACATATTTCTAGTTATTAATATACAAAAGCAATGTTGTTAAGGTTTCCCATTTTACTAAACTTAGGGGCCTATTTATAAAGTGAAAGGTACTTCAACCAAGTGTTCACTGGTATTCAATAAATCACAGTTATTTAAACGCATGCGCCAGCAAGATTCTCCTGTGATTATTGTTTAGTAAAAGTCAGATTTATTGCTATATACATATGCCTCTTGGTGCTTCCTATGTTATTATTATCCCAGGTACAAAAGCTTATACTATAAACTAGAAAATGTAAAATACTGAAAATGATTAAACATGGTGTACAGTATTAGGAATGTTTACACTTTGTGAAGAGGAAACATTGTGTCATTAATGTAATGCTAACTTTCTCTTACCGCAAATTCAGAAACAAAACTCCACTGCTGAACAGGTTGGTTATAGGTTGGTTCACTCCGTACAAGACTTAGAGAGAAGATCAGCTCAGGGTGGTCAGCGGACATGACCATAGAGGTCAATGAGGTTCCTAGAACAAACACACTTGGGTTATTATTTATACAACTTACCATTTATAGGCTAAGCTCTAGGCAATTATTTGTAGAGCACAGAGTTCTCCTAAATTCTGACTCCTGTTTCTGAAGAAAGTTCTTCTTTTGTTTTTGTTTTTTATTACTACCTACTTATAATAAAGGCACCCAACCTTTCTTACATAAACCGGACTGAATTACTAGATCTGCACACCTGATGTAGCCATCTTCCTCCTAGATTTTCTAGATCTTTTTTTTTTTTTTACCAATAAAGGGAATTCTAAAAAAACTTTTTGGTGTACAGAAACAGTAGAGATTTTATTGTTAAAGTATCCAAGACATAAATGCCAGGGATGGTCTATAGCCCACCAGCTTCCATTTAATTTATACAAATTTAGGGCATACATTTTTTTGTCTGGATAGAACTCTGAGATTAACCCTCTAGAGGTAAACCCGAGTGTAACTCAGGGTGGATTTACCATGCAAAAAGCGGTAATCCCGAGTCACACTCAGGTCCCTGCAGCTCCTCGGGACACGTCTTCTTCCTCCGATCTCCAGCCAAATGCAGAGACGTTCTCCGGGGTTTCCCGGTGACGTTGGTGCATGTGTCGGTGCGGGCGGAAGGAGCAGCGGGAAATTCAAATAATTTTGTATTGCATTCAAGACAAAATAGCTGTATTGAGTCCAATACAAAGAAATCTTTATATAATATATATAAAATTATATTATATATACGTATATTATACATGCTACTCTAGAGTTATATTACGTTTCACTATTTTGCTTTCAATTTTTAACAGATTTTTGTGTTTTTTTATTTAAAGTTTATTATTAATAAATTTATTAAATATTGGACATATTTTGGTGAGTTATGTCTAAGAATTATAGGCCTACAATATAAAATAAATTTCCATGCAAGAAAATGTAACACTTTTTGCGTGGAAATACGGACAGAATTAGAACGCTGGGGGGCTAAGGCAGCTTTGGTCATAATAGACACCATTCTGCATTAAAGACAAGCATATAATACGATACGCATATAGTTGTGTGTGTGCTTTTCTTTGAACTAGACTGATACAGACAGATTTGTTAAGAGTGCAAAACCTTTTTTTACTGTAAAATCAATTAGGTAATTTGCTGATTCTAGCTGAAGTGACCAATGTTATTCTTACCAGGATGTGACATCACAAAGAGACCATTGAACCGAGCCTCAGTTTTAAAATTCACAACCAGTCGTCCCTCTTCGTTAATACGCATGCTGGTTGGGTACAGAGAACCTGAAAAAAAATTATGACAGATTTAAATTTATAATATTTTATTACAGACAAAAAAATTGTACAAAAGATTGTAAATTTGAAGGACTAATACCAAAACTAGAATGTAATTTGGGCTGCACAGGGAAGGGAAGGGCATGGGGGAAAATGAAAGCAAATGGTAACGGAAAGGTAAATTTAACTGCATTCGTGAAATAAAGAATTATTACATGCAAGAGCACACATGTGACAATAATTGTAATATCAATAGGAATATTTTTAACTATTACTTATTAACATATTTTAAATAATAACTTGAAATAACTAAGAATTTGGAGAAAATACAAGTTCACCAGCAGATGGCACTGTTGCTATTGCGATAAATTAATTGTTTTAGAACTTTTCTCGTTAACAATTTTCATCCCAAGGACAATATACGTCCACATGGATCAACTCTGCCAATTAAACAATCACCATTAAGTTTTCACTTCAGTGTCTGTACATTTCTCTACGGGAAAACATTTTGGGTCATAAACAATATTAGAAAGGATTTGAGAAATGACGAAGGTTATATCAATGTGACAAAAGATTTAAAAGAAAACCAAAGTAACAGCTGATAATATTTTATTAGGTCTTAAAAGATAAACGTTTGTATGAAGTGATACCGGAGGTCCATATGGTGGTCCCCCACCCTGCTGTTAGCTGTGCCTGTAAATTTAGGGCCTATAGGCAGCATCAGGTAGGTTTACTTTCCGGCTTTTTGTCCATTTAGGTTGGTAGATGTGCCCAATGAATGGTAACGCCTTTAGGTTTTATTTTTAGCATTAGAGAGCCCAGAATGAAATTGGCCTTGTTAGCTCTGGGATTTACATTCCCATTGATGTGTAACCGATCATCCCCCCGTTTTTTTAATGAAGGTCTTATGGTTATCCAGAGTTTAGAGCCCAGGATGCTTTTTATCTTTTGCTGTACTCTGCAAGGGGATTATTTTAAATGAAATTGTCAGAAAAATTATGAAATCGATAAGAAAAGCTGCTCACAGAAGGTAGCATTGCTTCCTCGAAAGCCGGCATGACCATTATAGGCCATGAGGAGTATAGAAGTATCTTGTCTTGTTCCCTTATGGTATTTATTAGTTCCATCAGGCACCATGTACATGATTCAACCTAATTTATCTAAAAACCTCTATGCAGCCAAAACTGGGAGCAAAGAAGATTTTGGTCACAGGCTGAAAGAATTGTGAAAATCCATAGTGATTGATGGGAGAGTATTTGATATTTTTGGGGTGTGAAGGGTGGGGTAGTGATAGGCAGGATGCTGGATATTTGTACTTAAAGTAGCAATATCCTTTAAATTCAGCTGGTGTCCACATTAGCATTTAATTCAAATCTGCAAGACACCTATTATCTTTAGTGAGCAGGATTCTGCCTAATGAGGACACACATAGCAATTCATTTCAGATGGAGGATTCCTTGGTCTACAAGAATATTTGATCTTATTGTTGTGTGTAGTTTGGTACAGACATACACTGGGGATTGTCACCTGTCTTGAGTGATGTTGGGCTTCAGGTACCCTTAATGACAATAGGAGCACCTTGAAGGTAAGTCTGCTCTCCACTAATTAATTATATATATATATATGTAATATATATATTATATGTATATATGTAGTTTAAAGATAGGGGCCATGCTTTGCAGAACAGCCCTGTATTACCAGTGTGGTTGCACATGTAACTAAATAATAATATAATAATGTATCCACAGCATACTTGCTCAATATGGCACACCTAGAACCTAGCATGTGCTACTCCAACATTGACAGGTCCAGGTTCCAGCTGTTTGATGATGACACCTTCCTCACTGTTGGGCCCTGTAATGCTCATCAGTGGGCCCCAGATGGCCACCATTGATGTAACTTTTGTGCAATAGCACAGGAATTACACTGTCCCTGACACCCACCTCCATTCTCAGTTAAGACGTACACTGCAATTATTTAAGGCAGTACTATTTTTACTTTATTTATACATCAGCTGACTAGCTGGAGATCGTGCTGGGGAATCTTTGTTTTGTTGTGTGGGCTACCAGTGAGCACACATATAATTTGCTCGGCTTCCATTTTTTTTAACTTATAGCTATGTTTGTCACCCTTTAAAGAGTCCCATAACGTTCTGCCCTGTAGGACATTTGGTAAATAGATATTGGACAATATTAGTAAAGATTGTCCTCCCTTCTGGTTTAACTCAACACTGGTACACAGAAACTAGGAGTGTCAGGTGAAACAAGGGAGGAGAATTTTTACTATTGTATAATATCAATGAATAATAAATAATTATTTACAAGTTTTGGTAAACTATCTTGCACATTAAATGATACAATAACATTAAAAATATGTAATATTACCTTGTAATTCTGCTTCAGGTGGGCTACCAATACCATCCTTCCACAAGATGGCGGTGTCGTACACAAATGTGAGCCGCAGCTCAGAGTGCAGGTCGAAATGCTGCCAGCCTCCAACTCCGACCGGTGAATGAAATACATAGGACACGTACAGGGGCACCCGCAGGGTTACATAGGACTGTACAAGATTCAAGACCTTTAAACAGAAAAAAGCACTTTGAAAACACGACTCCCTCTACTTGTAACATCGTATTAAATACAGGTAGAAAACTCGGTGATACATGTACAGTTTTTCATATTAAAAGATGATTGTTACTTTGTCTTTAAAATTAACATTAATACAATTTTCAGTATTTTAGTTACAGAACTGCACTCCATGCAAGTTAAAACTGACACATGCTAATGATTTGTATTAACCCTTTCACTGCTAGACACCGCCTCTTGCTTTCAAATTCAGGTGGTTCAACCAGTTGTTTTCACACATTTTCACACCAAACTAGTAAAATATAATACAACAAAGATACTAAAGATCACCCCAACTATTCAATTTTTAAAAAGGACAGGACCTTTTGAATAAATTATGATACTATGGAGTATCATAATTTATTTAATAGGTGCCATGGCATTCCTGTTTTGTAACCTAATAGGTTTATATCTACAGTGTAAGATCATCCAAGGCACTGCTGCCTCTGATTTCACGTCATACAATATTTAGTGATGTCACTACCGTGCTGCTTTCTATTCTATGGAGAGATTGCTGGATAGGAAGCTGTACCTGAGGACATGCAGTGCAAACATCTCCCTGCTTCTGCTTTATTATTTCTTTAAAATAACCTAATGACTGGTGGACAGATCTGACATCAAAGCCTTGCTCCTCTACCAAAATCACCACCTTTACTGCGGACACAGTGGCACGCTACATGGCTTCTTACACTAATAATTAGGAAAGGATCAGCTGCAGAGAGCGCACATTGACCTTTTTGCCTTTTTTTGGGCACAGCTTCCCCAGTACTGTTACTCTTTAAGAAGGTTCAACTGTATTACATTCTGTCGGAAATCTAATCTGATATTTAACAATTGATCGGCCGTGTGTGATCATTTTGTATATAAATTGTCCTACAAGTGCGCTCCGCCAAGGTCCACCTTGAAACACGCAGGTGAAAAATGAATGTACTGTGAAACATTTTGTGATGTAGAAGGTCGGGGAAAGAATGAATATCCCTTTCTATATAATATCAAAGACGGAAAGGTGATAAGAGTTCCTGTACTGACGCCTTGATTAAAGACACATTTATTTCCCAGTTGCTGTAGGTTTTCAACCTTGTGAGGGCCAGAAAAAGATTATCAGCTCGTGTTGACTCTACAGTGCAGACTTTATGGAGTCAAAGTAAATTGAATGAGCTTTGCTGCTAATCAGAAGAACAGGTGCAGCGTGAACCCGCGGTAATTGCAGCTTTATGATGAGCAGTGCTAAACCATCAGCACACACAAGGTTTCCTTTACACAAGAGAGTGTTGACACATCATGCCATACATGTCCAAAGCACACAAAGGATTAATGCAACCTTATGCATTGATATCCACTAGTATAATCCTAAAGGGAGTGCCAGGAAGTCACATTACCACTATGCCAGGGTCACTGGAAATAAGGTAATTTATGTGACCGGTATCTATTCAATATTTGCTTACAAGGACAACAACGTATCCACCAAATCAGCGTTTGTTGACCGTTTTAACATGAGGGAGCCCTTGAAATAACTTTCAGATATTTAGGGAACCCTTTTCTATAATAATTATATCCACAGCTCACAGTATATTGGCTTAGTGGTCATTGGGAAGAATATCTCCTATATTTCTGGCCAGTGTGAAGGCTGCAACTCTTATCGGTAACCAAAAAGATCATTGGTGTGGTAACTGACCTGAGAGTCACAAACTACTCATTACTCAGGGAACCCCTAACAACCTCTAGAGGAGCCCTGGTTGAGAAACATTGAACTATAGCCTTCTATGTTATATAGTAGTGGTCCCCAACCTTTTGCAGCTGGTGGACCACTGAATCTACAGACTCCTGTGTCACTCATAGGGGAAGGAGACTTCCCCTCGAGTGATGTCATAATGCCAGAGCCCACCCAATCTCCCATCACAAGTCTGAGCTTGCGATGGGAGAATGGGCGGGTTGTGTGCATAGACACAACCTGCCTACTGCCCTGAGCCTGCGATCTGTACGGGGGACATGGTCCGTGGCTCTGGCTGATGGGCACCCCCAGCAGGGTTCTTCTCCTGACCCCGCTGGGGGGTGCACCAGCCAGAGCAATAGACCACCGCTGGTCTCTGTGCTGTCTAGTGGGCTGTGGACCGGGGCTTGGGGACCTCTGGTATATATGTTATAATTTATAAATACGTACAGCATCACAGTAAAGCACCATGAAGTTCTGCTTGGTATATGAGTAGCTTCTCTTGTCCCCAGGGGTATCATCACTTTCAACTGGAACCAAGTACAGGTTATGGCCCTAAAGATGCTGTGCACATTAACGTCTTTGAGGACCCACTATGTACCCATGATCATGCCACTTACTTCTATTCTATATTAGTATAACACATTGAATCCTTCAGCACTTCCTGGTCCTAAAGTGTCACGAAGAGGTATTCTTAACCAGGGCTATCCATGGTGGAAGAAGAATCAAGTGATAAATTATAGGATTGGACCTCTGTGTTGCTAGATTAGAATCCAATATTTTAATAACCACTGCACTGTTTACCTGTAATCAACCTGTAGAAGTTACTACACTAGATGTGTCAAATGACAATTCATATATAATGTGATCCAAAAGAGAATCAAAAAGGATTTAGATCCAAAACAATGATCCATATTTAATATCACAGGGAACAATACCTCTTACTGGAGCACCAGACTACACAGGTATCTATCTATTACAAAGTGAAGAAAAAACTTGGCTCTTTAGAAACCTGTTCAACATTTTAATCATCCCAGATTTATCAGTGGGTTTTCTTTCAGGCATTTAGGTTTTAAAAAGTGAAAAATACAGGTACAATAATCCCATCTTTAAAATGGCAATTAGAAACTTTATTCATTTGAAGGAAGTAACATATCACCACTTTACAAAAGTTGTGAGAAGCAGTAAAAACTGAAACAAAGACCACAGTAGCATATTGCATTCTCTGCTTTCAAAGAGGAGAACAAAATAGATTTATTCACCTATTTTTGGCAAAAAGAGATGATTATTTGGCAATGTTTAAAAATGTAGTTAAGCAAATACTCGATATAACCGACTAAAGCTTTTTTATAAAAAAAGGGCATTTTAATTTTAATTTTTCATTTCAAATATTTGGTAATAAATGTGTCAAATATAGAAACGGCAATAACTTTCACCAAAACTTTATTGATAATCCTAGTTGACATCTGGTAAATGCACATCTTTGTCTCAGAGGAGTTCCTGCAGGAGACAGCTCTGTAGACAAGAAGAGTACTGCAGCAGGATTTGCATTTTAAAATTTCTGCATATTTTCTTTTTAAACACATTCTGGTGTTTACCTTAAAACAATTGAAATTTTCTATTCATGTTATAGATTATATAATAATATAATCAATATAACAAACAGAAGAGACAAATGCAGGAAACCAAAGAAAAGCAGCACGTGGTGTGACCATACCAGAACTATTTACGTGTCTATACCTGGCTAGTGCACAGAAAAATCTCTATGCAAACCTCAAGATACAAATCTCATTCTGGAAGCTCTATCAATCTTCCTATGTTATCTTAAAAAAGACCCATAAATGCCTTCAAAGGTTTAACAGCAGGTCATTGACTACAAATTTAGCAGCTCTGATAACTGGTTAAATGAGCCATGATATTTATCCTGTGACAACACAGGACAAAGTGCAGGGTGCACACAAAGATGTGTTGTCTATCTCACAGACTTTTCCTGGATATCTGTGTTTGTGGAAGGTGAAAATTACCTGGGTAGAAATGATTTACTTCAGCTGAAAACAACTTTGGAGTGTTTAAAAGGACATTTACTATTAGCCTTACTCCAGGTAAATGACAAACCACCCTTGCAGTAGATTTCTCTCAGCACTTTAATGGTTTAAAGCCTATTTTTGTGCCCGGAGTGCCATTAAAAAGCACTTTTATTAAGCTTTTCCTTTGTTCCCCTGGAACACCCTGCTCTTATCTTCTCCAAGGTGTTCTGGGCTGACCCTGCATGCAGTGCAGGACTAATTATCCAGCATTGTATGTGATGAATTTATTATTATCATTACACAGTATTTATGGCATCGTCATATGTCCCTACCATAGTCATATGTCATTACCACAGTCTAAGGTCAATTTTGGGGGAAGTCAATTAACCTAACTTACAACTAATCGAAGTCTAATTAGAGAAGGGTTTTTATAAGGTCAGTCACATGAGAAGAAGTAAGGGACAAGAAAGTTGCTTTTTACTGGTACCCTAGGCAAAAATGAAAATGTAACTCTTAGTATGTAGTATGGGGGAACCCCACTGCAAAGATAGTTTTGTCATTAGTTTGGGACAATGTAATTTTAAAGGGTCCCCACCCCAAGGAACCCACTATATTGTGAGTAAAACTGGCAAGCTAAGCTAGTTGTGAAATGACCTGACAAATATATATATATTGCTGGATCACCCACGTTCACTCAGGCCTTATTTGCTTGTAAAGGCTATCACTTTATCTTGTACCTGTAGTGCAGATAGGCCAAGCAGCAAACAAAGCACAGTTCTGACAGACTGTCATCTCCAAACTAGTGCAGATATTTTTTAAGACCCATTACAGGTACTTGCACCTTTGTCCTGCATGTAAAAGCTAAAAGGATCTGTATAATGTTCAGTGTCGGCCAAGCAAAGGAAAAAAACTTTAATTGGGAAACCATTGAAGCTCTGTTGCCATAAATAGGTATGTAACTCACTGGGAGAGATTGTCATATGTATACAGAAGACCTAAATATTAGGCAGTTATGTTGGTTTTTCTTAGGTTGCTATTTTATACACTGGTCCATTATTACCATGCGTTACATGCAGCCCTGCCTCTGATGAATTCCTTTAATTCTCTCCAGTGAGCAATGGTAAAAACCCAGCAATGCTCATGGAAACTGGCATTAGCTGGCATTTAAGTTATTCATTACTATCATGCCTCTGCCCATGAAACATTGCATTTATTTTGATTGTTCTCATGATCGCCTATAAAAATTCCTTTTATAAGATGACATATGACATTTGGACCCGCCATCTGCCAGGACTAATGCGGCACGGATCTGGCACCTATCCATATCTTTAAAAGACATTGGCCCTATTTTTTCCAAACTTAGCTATGTGGATAACTGCCTATGCCAGTGGTGGCTGGTGATCTTGGATGTTTCACATAAATAAGAACCTAAATAATGTTCTGTCAGTAATGAGGATAAAAGAGAAGAGCCTGGTTCCTAAGATTCAGTTACCTGCTGTTTCCACTTCAAAGAAAATAAACAGAATCTATTCATTTTCCATATATGTTCCGATAGATTCTTACATGGGATTTTTGTTTCAGGCATAAACATAAAATCAGATGGTATAGAGGGCAGAAAGAAGAACTTTCCTGCTCATGTCTTTGCCTCCAGGTATAATATATTAAAAGGTTTCTTGTTATCCTGCAAGTAGAAAGTTAATGGATAGGCCAAGAAATGTTCTGATATAAACATGTCTATAAGGATGTGTTCCAACTGGGATGGAATTTCCCATATGATTGATATTTTCTACCCATGTAATCAGTTTTGGGTGCTTGATAATCACAAATATGTAAATTTAAAAGAAGGGAACCTATAAAATAATTTTGTTAGTTATCATCTGGTTAGTTGGTTGTCATTAATGAAGTACAAGCGATGGGAAATTTCTCTAGATAGCAGTAAATAGGTAATTGGAGGGTTGAACTTGCATATCACAGAGAAAACCCCACACCAAGAACATCCAGAAACCAGACACAATTATTTCATGGTCATTTGTAACTGTAGGTGTTCTGGAATAATTTTAAAATAGTAATTAGGATAAATAATAGTAATAGTACTTTAATGTAATACGTTGTATAGAATTTTGCAGCAACATACCTGTCCGTCAGTACCAATCGTTCCTCCACATTCAGTCAGTAGTTCAGACATATCGTAATAGCTGGTAAAGTCCCACAAACAAGCCTCCAGGTTGAGATTGCGGTAGAAACGTAGAGTATTGGAGCCGCGGAGCTGTGTGCTGTACTGGTAAGGTGACGTCTCACCTATCACATTGGGATTCTTGGTGGCATCTGTTAAAAACCCATAACGTGTCCTCACTTCATTGTAGTCCAGAAGATTGGAACATTTATGGTTTCCAACCCGAGTACCATCAGGGCTGAGCGTGAGCTCAAAGTTGGACATTTCTCTTGTTGATACAACTGGCAGCATGCCTGAAATTAAAGAATATGCAGACAGTAAAAAACACATTCTATTAGTTACATTATCTTGTAAATTAATATAATTATTATTAAACAGTGTTTATATCTAGGCAACATATTATGTAGCACTATATAATAAATAGGGGAAATATTGGCAAAACATATAGGGCCAAAATAACGATCACAATGCACAATGTGAGTTTGAGTTCTTTAAACAAGTGGTTTGTCTAGGTCAGAGAAAATATATAAATTCTTGATTTTTTGCTTGTTCTAAATAACCTCAGCAAATTCACATGACACAAAAAAGTAAAAAAAAAAGACAAACAGACTTTTAAAGTGGAAAGCCAGATTAAGTGAGGCCTAGAATATTTGAACAGTTGTCAGCGTTGCACATCTTCCCACTCATGTCCTGTCCTGGTAACCCACTGGGCATTATGCCACTGGGGCACAGGGGAAGGTAAATGCTGAACTCCGGTTGAACTTCCAGTATTACGTCTCTCCAAATCAGTATATATTCCTATGTAGAATCTATGAAGAACTCAATGAACTGCGATCAGTCCTAGTGGACTCTCAATAGGAATAGACAGAGAATAAACATCCAACAGAAAAAACATCAACATCAAAAAAACACAAAAAAAGGTAAAAAAAATAAGTATTATTTAGTTGAATTGTATACTGTAAACCTGATTATACTGTACCTGCAATGGACAATAATAACATGTACAATTAGGGAAAAAAAGCATGACACGATGATGTTAAATAATATTTCTCAAAATTGTATCACTGAAATTAGTTTGTCACTTACCATCAATGTGAGGCAGAGTTACAGTGACTTTAATCAGATTTGGATGATCTGGGTCATCCGGTCCTGTATAACGCATTTTAGCAGAGAATGGTTCTGCTCCCACCACTCCTGCCACTCGAGGCTGGCAAAGGCCTGTGTGAAGAGAAACAATGCTTGGAGAACATTCACCAAAATGACAGCTAAAGATTAAGTTTAGGCTTTTGGCTTAATGTGGATAATGATGGTCAACATTATACTGAATGGTCTGTTTATTAACCTTTTTTTGGGATAAATGCCACGTAGTTTGCTGCCCTGCCGCCTCCAAAAAACCTAAATTGGTGCTCCTCGCAAACAATGCATGTTTTTACAAGCAGTTTCAATACAAAAAAATATTTTGTTAGTCTTTTGGGCTAGAAAACAATGGTACCCCTACTTAACCTAATCGACCATGCCACACCTTAATGTCATTACTACAAAACCGAAAACATTTTAAAGGCACTTAACATTAACCTATTATCTCAAACACTTACTTAAAAAAACTTGATATTTATTAAATTTAATTAAGCATATATTTTGTGATAGTCTCAGTTTATAGAGGGTTCTACGCGTTTCACGGACTTGGATCCACTTCCTCAGGAACCACTCAGAGCCAATTTATTCCATTTCTTTGAATGTGGGCAGATTCACAGTGTTCTCTCAAATACCAACCAAATGGGGAACAGGCAGGAACAGCTATAATCTTGTATCACCTTATTATTTAACCATGTATTATTTCTCTAGATATATGCCAATCAGGAGAAATCTTTACGATCTCTTTAATTTCAATAATTGATATTGCCTTCCATCAACCCTAAAGAGAATTTCCTGCTGCCAAACAAAGCCAAAGCCTGTCTCACAGAACCACATGCACAAATATTTCACTGCTTATGCAGCGATCTTTTGAGATGTTTCAAATACCTTTAAAAAACAACGCCTGTTACCTATCCTAAATGCCATTTCACACCAACAAAAGAAGTAATATAGTAAAACTCACCTTCTTCTGTGCTTATTGTCACAATAGGGCTTAGAAGTTCCAGACCTTCGTGCCCATCTGAATTGACGGCACGTGCTGCACACTGTACTCGTGACCCGGCATGAAAATATATGGAATCCAGAGTGATCATTTTTGAGGATGTGAAGAATGTGTCGAAGTCCACCTCCTTCATAGGACTGGTTACTCCGTCCTGACCCTTGGGTGCACTGACCAGCCAGCGGTAACGGGTCAGTGTGTCATTAATGTTTTCACTGGTGCATATGGAGCTAGTTTTTTCATAGTCTGAATATTTAGGATTACAAGCCTGTAAGATATAGAAAATGGTTAAAGACCCAAAAGAGAATACCAAACAGTAACAGAAGACCTACATATGGTCAACTTGTGTAGCCTTCACAATATAAAGGTCAATGTTAGAAGTAAGAATGGGACCTTATAGTAAAATGTGCCATGTGATTTCAACTTTTTTCAGTTTAACAAGTTTTATTCTTTAAAGCAGGTGTCAAGGTGCATGCATAACAAATGCTAAGTCTTTCAGATGGAGGTTAGTGAAAGTTCTACAGATCTAATATCAATGTGCATTCCCTTAATAAATATGCCTTCTAAGAATGATTGTGTGACTATAGATGTGGAAATGGATATAGAACTCACTATATAAAAGGATTTTTTACAGTGCACTGTAATGACCTTTCTTAAAATACAGAACAATAAAAGGTTGCGGTCTATACTAAATTTTGCTGGAGCATACTGTGTATATGGTTGACCCAGAAGGTTATTTCTTGCAACAAAGCCAAACCTTTGCTTTGTTTATTGTAACAATAAAATAGTAATACATGCTTTATTCGAAAATGATCACAATTAGTTGTCTCAGATTCCTGTAAATGTCACACATAATACTTACTGTAATGCAGGCAACGGGGTACCCAGCTACAGGGTTGGGGTTGTCTTTGGCTCTGGAGGTGTCATCATATATAAAGAGAGAGACCACCTGGGGAACTGAGGGAAACGTCACGTCTGCCATGCTGTTCATTTCTTCGATGTACACAATGGCTTTAGACATCTAAAAATGTAAAATATTGCAGAGATAGTAAGATACCATGGACACCCATCACCAATATATGATTTTATATAAGACCTGCACATGTGTTTAGCTAGCTTCATGTGAACGGTCTACAAATAATCATATTATACTTTTGCTTTTAGTTTTAGATAGAGTGGGAGGGAGTCAGAAAATCAGGTTGGTTCTAACTGCTGCCTAGGGATCCGTTAGATAGCTTTCCCTCACTTCCTGTTTCAGTGACAACAGTTCTATCAAATAAGAAGTGAGTGAAAATCTGCAATGGGGCACAGATGTACAGAAGCACAGATGTAAATACCAACCTTCCAGCCTTTCCCCACTCAACTGAAAAATATATTTTTGTGTGTTTGTGTTGGAGAATTCCTCTTTACTTCCTGTAAACCCAAAAATGGTTGTAACCCTTCTCCATCTTATTCAGAACTAAAAAATACACTATAGCTGGAGGTACACCTTAGAGGGAATCTGCCATAATTGATCCAAATATTTACATGTGTTAAAGCTGGACTCAGCTTAAGTAAATGTTTTTCAAGTACAAGAATGTGAAGTCTTAATTGGATTTGTATCCAGAATTTAATTATTATTAATAATATTATTAATAATATGATTTTTATTATTAATAATAATAATAATAATAATAATAAACAGGATTTATAAAGTGCCAACATATTACACAGCGCTGTACATTAAATAGGGGGTTGCAAATAATAGACAAATACAGACAGTGACACAGGAGGAGAGGACCCTGCCCCTAAGAGCTTACAATCTAGTAGGTGGGCGAATTTGCTCACAATGACCCTGATTTATCAAAGTTCTCCAAGGCTGGAGAGAATACACTTTCATCAGTGAAGCTGGGTGATCCAGCAAACCTGGGATGGATCTGATCCAGGATTGAAAGCATTTGCTAACAAATAGCTAATGACTTTTAGGAAATCCATTCCAGGTTTGCTGGAATACGCAGCTTCACTGATGTAAGTGTATTCTCTCCAGCCTTGGAGAACTTTAGTAAATCTGGGGCAATGAGAGGGGAGATATGTATGGTGGGAAGTAGTGACGGTTTTAAAAGAAAGAGGAAAAATGGGTTTAAACTTTGCCTCTGTGCCAGTTTCTATAATAAAGACCAGTTCCTGCTGTTCTCTCTCCTTCCGCAGTATAACTGGTCTTGTATCCACCATCATTGTATTCGGCCCACTGGTTCCCACCCATAACTTCGTCAGGGCTGTGTGCAGCAGAGTCATAATGTCACTGCTACTTTTACAGGGTAATAACTGTCCTTGCAAAGGCATTGTGCTCCTAAAGTGGATTTACATCTTTTTGTGTACTAAGGAGTCTATATGAAAGTGTTTGTGCCCAGGAATCAGCTATACATTATTATAGCCATAACTAATAAATATACATATAAAACTTACCCTATGTATGGATAACTCTATGCCCTCAGAGTTAAAGATCAAAGATCATATGAAGTCTGGCAGCTGCTGCCCTCCCAACAAGTTTGAGCTCCTGATGATAACACACGCTGTTCCCTTGATGTACATAAAGTATCACATAACAGAGCCCTGTAGTTAAAATGGAACAGAAACCACTACAGGGCTCAGATAGTGTTGTGGTTATATAGGTGCTGGAAGACAGCATGTGTTATCAGCATGAGTGCAGGCAGCAAATACAGAGGCAACTGTCAGACCTCAGGGGGTCTCTCACCCCTGATACCCCTTAGTTAGAGTATCATAGATAGAGAAAATGTAAATATTTCATAGCTAAACCGGCAAAATTAAAATAAAATAATATGCTTGCACTTGCACTCTTTCATGTTCTGCATAAAGAAAAGTTGAGATTATGGAATTTTGCACAGCCTGGCATGGGTATACTTTCATGTGTATGACAGCCTGGCCCAAGGTAGATGAAAAGGCAAATAAAACTAATGGGGGACGGTGGTAATAATTCAAAATAATCAATAAATTCAAATTAATTATAATTTATTTACAAGTGCCCAGTGTATTTTAGGCCAGAATTTTTTTGGCATCTAAACACTTATAATGTATATACATATACTGTGTATATATATATATATATATATATATATATATATGCCCTGCTGGATGACTTGAAAAGAAGTTGTTGTTTGCAGATCTTTTCAATCAATCAGATGTTGAAAATACATTTTTATATAATTGTTTGTAATGTCCATTAGAACACTTATCCCTGTATACCCTAATGATTTTCAATATGAAGCATTTAAGTGATATGCAATATGTGTGTTTGTTTCTATTACTATCTATTTACACAAACACAGACTTGGCAGGCCAAGAAGAGAGGTCTATTAATCGGGTGTAATTACCTGAATTTCTGCTACCATATTTTCATCCGGTTTTAAATGTACCGTAAAGGCTTCCCTCATCTCTCTAACTCCATCATATAGCACTTCAATCTCCACAATGTGCTGGGTTTCACCTTCTTTAAACTCGATTTCTTAAAAAAGAAAAAGAAAAAAGGAGTGTAATTTATAGCTTTTCCATCAAAAGTCTAAGTATTAAATAATATAAAAAAAAAATACTATTAGTATATAATAAATATAGAATAAAACATTATTAAAATAACAATTAGTATAAAATATTTATAGCTTTACCATAGACTATTTGTAAAATGTATACACTGCACATTTATTTGTCCGATAATAAAAAGTTTGAGTTTTATAATTAGGATTTATTTTCCAAAACTTTCTAAACTGTTTTAAGAAGGTTTGCATGTAAAATGAAAAAAAAAAACAGTAATTATTTTCTAAATACATGCTTATTTACTAATGTGATTTAGTTTCTATACTTGGTCAAATTCTTTCCAACTCTTTAGTGGGAGTTGTTCAAACACAACAAGGATCCTCAACCTGTATCACTATGATTATGTGTAAATATTAGGATTTCCTACAAAGAAATCCCTTTTTTGAGAAGGACTTCCCAAGGTCAGCAGGCTTTGCTTGGACAAGCTCCTACACAATAGGATATTTAATTTCTCATTCATGTCAGGTCTTTGACCATCCTCTGAAAGGAACATGCCTAATCTAGGTTGCTGTTTTTTATTCCAAATGCTGCTGTTTTAATATTTAAAATACATTCTGTTCACGTGTGGGAATACTTGGAATTACAAATGTATATATTTTCATTTTTGCCTTATTTTTAAGAAATGATTTAAAACAAACTAAAAAGGCATTTTGAAATATTTACATTTGATACTCATTTATTTTACACCAATGCCTGTGCAGAGTTAGGCTACATTTACATACACTTGTTAGAAATATAAATACATATATATATATATATATATATATATATATATAAAATAAAATTTACGGAACAGTCAGTAAGCAGTAATTGCAGAAATTAAAAAGCTCTGAAACTAACCAAAAGTCAAAATTGACATTAAAAAGTTATTATTTGGCTTATTTTGCCCAATTCTATATTTCAGAATGGAAATACATTAATGCAAACTCTCTTACAATTAAGGCATAGGTAAATTAGTCAGGGGCTGCTAAATACCAAACACTACAATGTAGTCAGGTAATACTGTGTGATCCAGGACCCACTGCAGCAGGTCATTGATGTGGTCTCCCCTTTGCTATATTGTCTTGTAAGCAGAAGAACCTTGACCGAGAGCTGACCCTGTTCTCCTAGGGACACTGTGCAGATGTTAGCAATTTAAGAACAAAATTTAATAAAATACCTATACTGGTTCTACAAAATAATAAATGTCATTTTTATTGAACAAATAAATTGGGTCCTTTGAAATATCAGCCCTAAATTTAGGTTTTATTTAAAAGTTTTTCATGTGACGTGAATTACGTCACCAAACAGATCAAAATTGTTCATTTTGTTCCCGCTCTACATTCCTAAACTATCCGTGTTTTGTTGCCATACCACGTGCATTCACGTGTTGCATTATAAGATCAATAAGCTTGACACAGACAAATACCAACATGTTGCTATGTGGTTGAGGAATTGATCAACAGTCTATAAACAGAATGGTGTGTACCTTCTGACACGGGGTTATAATCTTCTCCAGAGGTAGCAGAGCCATCCTTTGTGTGAACACGCACAATGGAGACCTTTGAAGTGTCTCCTAGACGAACAACTGGAATTTTTACAACTACGATTTGTCCGGGTTCCTTTGGTTCACTCACACTAAACTTAGTGTCTCCAAACTTTATGATTGCCTCTGAAAAATACAACATTTATGAGTTAACGTAGCTATTATCTGCATTCTTGAAGTACAATTTTATGAGTTTTTTATAGTCTTACTGTCTGCGTCATCTTTAATCTTGATCAAAGTTTCGTTGAGTTCTCCAATGGATGCTCCAAAGGGGGAATCACTTTTTGGTGTGCCAAGGACTAATCTCAGTTCTTCCTCTTCTTCGTGGATGGAATCATCAACAAGAACAACAGTGCACGGCCGTTCTGTTTCTCCTATAAACATGTAAAAAACAAAAACAATTTTACCAAGAGTAGTATGTTTTCTTTATTGATAATATTAATGTACGCCTAGCACAAACAAACATGGAAGAAAGAAATATCTATAGATTTTGGGCTTGAAGGAGTTCATTTGAAACAACCAATGATCAGGTGCATGTGAAGATATGTTAGTATTACTATTTTGCCTTGTTTTGGATCTATCAATTTAGACTATAATCATTTTATATCCATGATAGAATATACAGCATATATATAAATATGGCACATTTAAAACATTATAGAATTAGTTACTGGAATTGTACATATTACAGTAATATAGCGTTATCATTTCTTATCATATATGTTTATATCTTCTCTAAAGGTCTGTTATCATTTTAAAGAATGTAAACAAAGCCTTACAGCCTTTGGATACGAATGAACACAATACCTGGAAGGAAGGTGATGATTGAGCTATCTGTGTTTGGCCGTTCCTCAAAGTCCATCATCACTTGCGCAGATCCTTGTCGGGTATAACAACGTACTGTAGACTTATAACTGACATCTCCACTTCTATAAACCATGGCTGTGATCTTTCCATCCTTTTCATTTCCTGTGTATGTTTGTTCTCTGAACTGCACTTTGGGCACTTTGAAGAAGAAACATTAACATTTGGTAAATATTATATAGAAGCCTGTAATGATGTTATTAATGGTACATATACTATAAACACTGACAATCACATCTCACCTCATTTCAAAATCATGGGCATTAATATGAATTCCCCTATAACAGCCCCTGCCTTTTAGAAAGGGTTTCCACAAAATATTGGAGTGTATCTGTGGGAATTTGTGTCCGTTGGGTAAGAATGCCTGGCACAAAATCTAAAGCTATCAAACCATGTCTTTATGGTCTGGCTTTATAAACAGAGCCACGGACTTTCCAGAACAAAAAATTGCCTTCCCTAGATTGATGCCACAAGGTTTGTGCATGCAATTGTCTAAAATGCTGTTTTATGCTGTAGCACTAACAATACCCATTACCAGAGACACTAAACTCAATCATTTGAAGGGCAGTCCTGACACACTTCTGGTCATTTAATATACATTTAATGCAACTGGGCTACCCTCATCTGTGACACCACATAAAAAGTACCCCTACTGGGACAAAAAAGCAATGACAGTCACTTACAGTCAGAGATGGTGTCATTGATGAACACCGTAGCTTTGCTGGGCTCCCCAAGAACAGCATTCATTGGCATACGTAGCACAAGTTCAAACTTCTCGATCCCCTCAAGTACTGGTTGTCCCAAGTCATCCAGAATGACCACACGGAATGTCTGCATGTTCACTCCTGGGGCAAAATCTAGATTTCGACTGATTCCCACATAGTCAATGCCAGCTGAAAAAAGTCATATTAAAGTCAGATTAAACTGAAACTGTGTGGAAATTGTTAATTTATCTATCTTACCAATGTAAATCTGTACAATAAAAAAAACTTAAAAAAAAATGTGAACTTGATCTAAAAGTGGGGATTTTATGTTAGTTTTAACATTAAGAAATTGTACCCAAATTCATTTTTGCCTTGAGTTTCCTCTGAAAAATTGTACTTTACCTTCTGGTATGTGATGGTGTTTAGGCATTACTGTGAATATACGCTCACAACTATAAATTCTGTAGAGGTAGGCATGCTACCTGTGAGTACTAATCACATTAGACTTAGGAATGTCACTACTGTGCTGCTCATTGTTCTCCTTGCTGGAGAGAAAGCTGTATCTGACAAACTGCACTGTACGCATCCCCCTGCTTCTAAAATATCTATTCACTGAATCTGTACTGTATGCCCTACTCCTTTTCTGAATTGATCACTTCTCTCCAGTCATCAGACAGTTATCAGAGGTACAGTTCTGACATGAGGAAACAAAGTCATGTTGCTCTACCTTGCTAGAGGCCTACAAACAATACTGATGAATAGACCTCTATTCTTTGTTTACACGTTTAGGGCATGGCTTCCACAGTTGAGGACTTTTTCTTGAAGCCAAGATCACCCAATAATTTAGTGAACACAATGAATCTACCAGTAAATTAAAAAAATGCAAAGGCAACACTAAATCTGCAGACAAATGGTGATGTCCTTTACCATAACAAACTTCTACCTGTTTATCTCAACCATATATCCAATCATATACTAGAGTTTCTGTGTTCAATTCTGAGTATAATGCTGCTATAACTGTTTTTTTTATTGCAGGCAAAATAATATATAAAACGAATGTTTATACTACATTACATTACAGCACCCATGGCAATTGCATGGGTACAGCTGCATTGGTTTTAAATAGAGCCATGCAAAGGACAGTAATATTGTGCCAAATCCAGAAACTCTAAACTATCAACCATGTTTTATTTTACAGTAACCACACTTGTGAGATATAAATTCCATCTTGTTGTTATGTGTTGCTGCATCTGTTCTTTGCCATGGTAAATAATTCTGAGTATGTATATGTAAAGCATTTATTGTAAGCTATGGTTTAGTTACAGCAACTGCAGCAATACTAAAGACAGACAGAAATGTGAACAAAAAAATCTGTATACAATGGATGCTCCATTACCTTATGTAGGCATGAAGTAAGTAAAAGATAAACTGTAATATTGTATTATATATTTATGAAGTAAAGTTGAAATATCTACGCAAAAACGTACAAAATATAGAGTAATGTGGAGTTACATTTATAGCTCTATAATGTTTTGAAGAATATAAGGGAGATGGATAAATAGATAGAACTATAACTAGAGAAATAAATAGACAGAGTAATATAATGAGTTTAACTGTATAATGCTCACCAACTGCTGACACCGGTTCTGTCTTCTGTGAACGCACTGTGACTGTGGCGGTTTTTGAAAGGTCAGTACCCGTCCTCCACACACGTACTTCTATGTATCCCGCACTCTCATCCACATACAGTTCCACATCGCCAAAGTAGAAAGCAGGTTCTAAAAGAAAGCAAGATTTGACTAAATAAACAAACAATAATATTTCTAATTTTATAGGATTAGCATTAGCATTAAAAATACTATTTTACAGCCACTGTATGAATTTTAGCATTACCAAATTCAGGAAAATAAAAGCAGACAATACATCCATTTCTACTACTAGAGAATCCTGCACATCTGTGACTTCTCCACTCTTTATAAAACATATAATGGCTTGTTCAAACCATAAACTGGGCTCCATTGTTCAAGGCAACAAAAATGTGCAAACGCAAAGTATTCATTGTGTTCAGTGTTGCCAATTTAGATGATACAAGTAAACCTAATATTAATAAACAGTTTTATTTACTGTATATAACGTCAACATATTAGACAACACTGTACATTAAAAAGGGGTTGCAAATGAAAGACAGACACAGACAAAGGAGGAGGAGAGGACCCTGATCAGAAGAGCTTACAATCTAAGCGATGGGGGAAACAGTCCACACTAATAGAATTCTACACTAGATGAAAAAGCTGCAATTCACAAATATACATTAATGGCGATCTTCAAGCGGTTCATTCTCCGGTAAGGGGTAGGCATTTCTTGCATGATACCAGGATTTCTGCTATAAAAAGCCTGGCAGCTACCAAGGAGCTGTCTTGTGCAACAAACTTTGCTGCAGAATTTAAAACTAAAGAAAATGTCTAAAATATCTAACTATAAGGCTAAATATTATAAACCGTATGAGAGCTGCATCACTGTATTTAGTCTATTGTATAATTGTTTGTATGTCCCCTACACAATACAGACATTTGTTGAAGATGCCAAGTATATTTCACATGAAGTGTGAAGTTGAGCCTTCTATGCCCAGTTTCCAGAATCCGACAAAGCCCAGCAACCATGCCCTGTTGTTGTGAGACATCAGTTGTGACTTCATATCTTCCAACACCCTACATTCCAGTTTTTCCATTGCTAAATGTGCCAACATACAGCATACCAATGTTTTGTATTTTCATAAAAAAAAATCCCATGGTAAGATACTGCATACAAAACAAGAGGGAGAAATCTCATTAAAATGAAGATGCTTAATTTGGAGCCAAAATATGAGCTGTGCATCACCTTAGCAGCTTGTTAGTTCCTAAGAGTAAAATCAGAAAGTTCCACTCATGCAAGGTTATATTTATGTTTAAACATTGGCACAAAACAATATGTGTTAAGATTTAAACATAAAAAGGAAAAATTCAACATTTCTTGAAACTGCTTCATTCCAGTTTTATCAGAATCCAACTGTGTCTATTTGATTGGGCCAACTCTAGAGAGTATGTATATATAAATGTGAGAGGATTATCTCAATGCACTTAACAGAAACTGATGAGTCAGTTTAGTCTTATAAATTCATGAAATGATTCACTCAATTTAGATGTCAAGCTAAAAAAAACAGCTGGCACAAGAAAAGCTATTCAGGAATGCAAATCATGTAGCAGCTTTTAGGTGGATCTAGAGAGGTCCTTACACCACATGTAATAGACCTATATGAGGATTTGTAGTTAAACAGCCATATTATACTATTAGAGAGTAATTGTGAAACAGTTTCGGGGGTAAAACAATTATAACATATCATGGCAAGAATACAGATTTGTTGGATTTTGGAAGAATTGCTTGATTATGCCATTTGTCAAAAATCATTATCTATATGACCTTCAACTTTATATTCTGAATCTCTGAATCAAAAATGGTTTGTATAAAAAGAACAACTGTTCTCAACCTTTTTACAATTACAACCTTTTTACAAATACAACCTTTTAACATGTAGGAACCTTTAAAAATGCCTTTCAGGTCTTTGGGAACCCGTGGTATATAACTACTATAGCTATAGCTCACAGTACATTTGCATGGTTGTCAGTGGGAAGAATGTCATCTTTACAGATAGCCATTAATTATTGGTATTGGTTAAAATCACCTGAACAAGCTTATGGCCCACGGAACTCCTAACAACCTCTAGAGAAACTCCGGCTGAGAAATACTGAAAGATCAAATTCCTCATTGGCCTTCCAACTTAATATTGTGAAACTCTAAATCACAAATAGTTTGTATGGAATAAAAAAAAATGGAAATAATTATTAATGGGACCTTTCAATTTTATATTGTAGAACTCTGAATCCAAAATGGTTTGGATAAAGAACTAATATAACTTTTTCTTTTGTTGAAACACAGGTTGAGGGACTCTTGTTGATGGGTTTGCCTAAATATTCATTCTTCCATATTTTTTAAAAGATGATATGTGACCTTGTTCACATAACTAGCTGCCTAAAGAAGCACTGAGTTTATTAAGTCACATCCTCATCTAACATTTGATGGGCATGCTAGCTGAGAATTTTTTACCTTAGTATTCCTTCCTTCTGTACTGTAATCAGACTACATTCAATCAACTAGTAAAGCATTTTGCATCTTTCAACACAAATCCTTATTACCCATATAACCTAACAATCAGTCCATTCCCAGGAGTTATTCATCATGTTTCTGTGATAAATACTCCCACTCAATGCCTTTTATTACATTTGACAACATACGTTCTATTAGTTACTTGCAGGGTTGTCCTAATTCTAAATATCTACATATTCACCTATACGGGTGCTCACCAGGTCCACCACCATAAATAAAGACTACAGATAGAATAAATAGACATTGAGGTGATTTCTTGGAAAATATGTTCACCTTTCAATGTTGAAAAGCATAAACCTTAAAAATATACTGTAAGTCTACTATGTTTATCTCTTGGCTGAATTCTTGGTGAAAAGAATTCACACTCAGAGTCATTTATAGAATGATAGATGTCTCACAGCCTGTTTTTTTAAGAAGACATCTGACAATCTTTTTAAAGAATGAAGAACAGTTTTTAACATGATACATCTGGAGGCAATTGATAGGAATAATATTGTAAAAGTAACAAACTTTTCTTGTGCTCTTCACAAGGCTGGTAATTGTGATCACATCATCAAGACCACTTGGACCCTAACCTTTCCTCTAGGATGCTAAGATGCATTAAAGATTGTAAAAAACACCAGAAATATGTCTGGTTACCTGTAGAGCCATAATGTTCTATGTTCTGATTTCTGCTACCAACTTATACCAATCAGAGTCACTATATAATTAAATAAAAGCTCAGCTTTAAAGGTGATTTCCACCAGAGGTACCGGTAATCACTTTTGTCTAAGGAGGCAGATGATAGAGCAGCCTGTAATAAAATTATACTTTGTAGTTTATTATGTGCAATCTTCTCTTGCTTTTCTTTTTTCTTTTGAAATTTGATGTCAGTCCCTCATTTACCTGGAGATTCTTCTGACATCAACCTGATTAAAGGAACTTCACAACTTTGGATCTTCACATATATTACCATCATCCATCCCTCCAAAATTTCTAAGAAATTAGAAAGCTGACCTTTTATTGTAAGTTATGCAGGCAAAGGACATACCCCTACCATGCCCCAGTTATAAAAACTGAAGAAGCATCTGGAAAGATGTGAAATGTCTTCAACATCACTGGAACAGGTCCAGTTGAATGTAACTGGTGTTTTTATACCTTTACTTCTCCTGTGTACTGACTTTTCAAATACCAAAGGGAATATTGCAGGGATTAGAATATTATTATCCAGTAACTATATAGCACCAACAAATTACACAAAGCTTTTCAAAGTCCATGGTCATGACACTAACTGTCCCTCAAAGGGGCTCAATATAATGTCCCTACCATAGGTATATTTCAATAACACAGTCTAAAGTCAATTTAAGGGGAAGCCAATTAACCAAACTGCCTGTTTTTGGAATGTGGAAGACAACCCACACAAACACGAGGGGAACCTGCAGACTCCATACAAATAGCGCCCTGTCCGAGTGCTTACCCCTGAGCCACCCCGCAGCCCTAAAACTTTTATGATGAGGAACAGTTGGAAGCTACGTGTTCCCTACTGCTAAAAAATATCATATATATCATATTAGCAAATGATTTCAATCCTGAAAGCAGAGCTATTCCAGGTTTGCTGGATCACCCACGTTTACTGATGAAAGCGTATCTTTTCCGGTGTTGGAAAGATTAAAAAAAAACGTGCCCAATGTCTTCACCACTTGGCACTTAAAAGAAAATACTTCAATCAGGAAACATACAAAATGTGGACATGACCCCTGCAATGCCCATGTTTGTAGAAAATATTAAAGTAATTCCCCTCTACCTAATGTCAAATCCAAGTATATATTAAACATAGCCCTGTGTATGATCATATTTAAGATACTTTTCATTTTTTAATGCTAGAATACGAATCAGATTTCAGCAAAACATTTTCCAGGGTCCTGGACTTCAGTAAGCACCGAGGGTGTCCTATTGCTTGGCTTCCGCATTAAACTGAAATTAGATACATGACAAGAGAAGTGCAAAAGATAACATATGCTTTCATGTGACAAGAAACAGTTGCAACACATGCAAACATGAGGATGGCAAGTTTTTCTGATACCATGTGCACATGTACATACATGGATGGAGAAGTAAAGCTTTCATGGGGAAATAGCTTTGGTGCTTTCGGTAATTATTTGCTATGCAATATTTGGGTACCATCAAGTGTGATCTGTCCTATTTGTTTGGGTAAACAGGTTTGATGGTCTTGAAGCTGATCTCCAGACAAATGTTCTAACTGTGGGACATGGACTGTCGAGTGAACAGGACCTGTTCTTAGGATCCAGAAGAGAAGTCTACATAAACAGGAATTGCATGGGACCAGTAAGTTCTGGCACATCTGTAGGGCTAGATTGGTCCCCTGCAGGCTGGCAATACACCTAAATGGCAGATTTAGAAAAATATATTTTGACTTACAAGAAAAGAATCCATACATTTTTATTTATTTGCAAAAGCTGGAGGGAGTATGAGATTTCATTGGGCTTATTTAGAGTAATAAAAAAAGTAGTCTAAGGAAAGCGAACCCAGATATACAGTAAATCTGTTACACATCTAGACAATTCAATCTAAGCATATTGTGAGAAATATGGTGAATATTGACCTTTACATGGAAAGTTGTGATTTGCATATATATATATATATGTCTATTTCTAGCTGTGCTCATTTTGACGTGGTTTTCACTAGAGGTAAGACATCGTCTTCTGCATTTTATATGATGTGTTCAGTTTAAACTGCACTCATTTCTTGACAGGTTTACTTGAAAGCTGAACTCCAGCTTATTTATGTCCAGGGATGATGGAAATATTATTTTTACTTATATCACTCCACACTACCAAAGAAACTGGCATGCTCCTTATCTTTCCACAATCCAAGTGTGGATAGGCACTCAGCCCCCCCATTATAATAATATTGGTCTTAACCAATTGGTCTTAACTGGGGATAACGATAGTGCTTGCAGCCACAGGCTGGATTGATTTATGGAATAGGCAGTGTGGACCCAGCCTTACAGAAATGGAGCCGGGGGAACTTGGAATAATGTAGGAAAAAGTACTTATTTTAATCATCCTTCGACATAAATTAGCATTCAACCCTCCAGTGTGGGGCTATCCCCACTAAAGGTTTTTTTTTTTTACCATACCTAGAGTTTAGATTTAAACCATTGCTTGCACAAGAAGAATGTAAATATCTAATATGTAAATATCTATCCTACTGCTTGTCCTGTTGCTCCATTAATAACTAATTTTTCTGTGAAGTCTGCAAGGAAACCAACACTTCTCAGGATTGCCAATCTCCTGCATGGAATGGATTCTCCTACCTGCAGGAGAGGTAATTATTTACATTATTTTACTGGCAAGTGTTTATAACTATGCCAAAATTTACAATAGGCTTACTGTAGGAAAAGGTCCCATAAGCTATGGCCCCCATGGGATAACAGGACAATTACCATTTTAGCACCTTTTTTCTTGTGTAACCTTGAAATATAAATTAAAACAGAATCAATATCTCATTACACATCAATGACACTTAGGGTCATATTTATTACATTACACACACTGCATTTATAAATATTGATCCTATGGTGTGCAGGCAGCAATGAACTGCAGAATCATACAGCACAATGGAGCAGAAAGACCTCTATGACTGAAGGAGAGCATGGCTGGCTGGGCTCTTCTCCAATCATAGAACTGTCTCTGGTCCATTAGAGAAAGAAATTCATGGGGGTCCTAGTGATAATCTCTATAGGCTAACTTAAGGTAATAAAGATGAAGGCTTGTGGGATGATAGTGTCTTCAGGCTTTATAATTCCTGAATATATGATTCTGGGAACAATTCTGATCCCCACTTCGCACCCACTGACCGGTCCATTCAGGAGAATTGTCTTCTCCTTATTTATATGAAATTGAGCTTATTCCTCATTATATATTTAAAAGTGATGCCACATCCCGACATCTACATATTGAGAAGATACAATTGTGTTCTCCTGCCAGAGCGAAGAAATCTCAACAAATTCCTCCAAGAACACAATGGTGCCAATCTCATTTAAAGTCCTAACAAATGAAGAAAGGGTGAGTAGGAAGCCCAATGCTAGCAATCCTCTGGGAATTCCTTCATTGCTGCTTTGGACAACATCGAAGCCTTCCTCTTCTCTTTCATGTCCACCAATTGGGAAAGGACCTCCTCTGTAATATTTCTTCCTAAAACAGGTTAACCTTTCCATTATCCAGAGACGTTTAAACCATGTCATGTAGGCCCCACACCTATGTATGTGACCTTTCATTTGTTCCTGGCTTCATGGTCACATCTATAATTATTATAAACTCCCGGTATACCAGTTCATGCTGTGACTGTTGTTGTAGAGTTAATTTCCTGAAAGCTTTTTTAGCTGATCTCCAGGGGAAATTTAGGAGTCTTGATTAGGATAGAGTGGCATGGGTCACAAAGAGAGCAATGTAAACTCAATGTGCCTTAACAAGCACTTCATCTTTAATCCGTGAACTGTCTGAAAGAATGAAGTTCAAATATTAATGACCTTCTTTTAAAAATGTAGGAAGGAAAGCTTTATATAGTATGTAAAGTAGATTTCTCAGACAACGAGGGAAAAGAAGGCAGGCTTAAGGGAAGAAGCAATTAGTAAGTTGAGAACGCCAGCATTTGGTGCACACCATGGTAAGGAACCTAAATCTCTTCTTTGTTCCCTAATATCCTGTACTGATTACTTCTGAAGTTGCATCCCCTGTTCTGTACAGAATATAATCATACAACAAACCTTTACTTATTAAGAGGTCATGACTCCTTAAAGGGATAATGCAACGGAAGCTCAGAGATTCTTCCTGCAACTTGTAATGACATCTGCAGGACTATCGTGCCAGATATACAGGTTCATAACTGATAATGTCCTTTTGTCTATGAATTCTGAAATATGGATTTCAGAAGCTAGGAAGCTGCTCTGTAAAAGCTTTTCACTCAATTTCTGCCACATTTCTACAGAGGAAAGCAATCTAATTATTATTATTAATATTATTATTATTATTATTATTATTATTAATAAACAGGATTTATATAGCCCCAACATATTACACAGCGCTGTACATTAAATAGGGGATTAAATCTATTGTATAGCTAATGTAATTTCTGTTTCTATTTTTATAAAATTATGTCATCAGAAGTAAATTAAACTGTACATTTTAAAATGAAATGTTTACTGAGAAAATATTTAGGCTGACACTGCCAAAGACATTGAGCTATTCTTTCCCCTTTCAATCGATCCCTTATAAAGAGCCTAATTTATTAAAGCTCTCCAAGGCTGCGGAGGATACACTTTCATCAATGAAGCTGGGCGATCCAGCAAACCTGGAATGGTTTACTTAAAAGTAATTTGCTATTTGTTAGCAAATGTTTTCAATCCTGGACCAGATCCATTCAAGGTTTGCTAAATGGCCAAGTTTCACTGATGAAAGTTTATCCTCTCCAGCCTCTCCAGAGCTTTAATAAATCAGGCCCAAAGTGTCATAATTGAAACTTTCCAATATATACTAAAATCAACTGAAGATAAATGTTTTCTAACATAATATATTGGGAACATGAGAACAGAAAACCTAACACAGGATGGCAGAGTAAGGTCCTTTTCGGATCTGTTATGAATAGCAGTGGTCTTCCACTGGCTCAACTGTGGTCCTAACCTCTCCCATTCAGCCGCACATGGCTGCGGTAGATTGTGGTGTGGTTCACAAAAGCGTTATTTGTTGCCTGTGGTGCAGATTGTCTCTCCCATCCACACAGCAGCAGTCTGCTTTCTGGCCAGGAGAGACCAGTCGCATGGGTTGACACCGTGGACCTGAAAAGTCTCTGGAATATAGGTGTAGATAACCAAAAATACAATTAAAATGTATCTTTTATTGCCTGGTGGTTTAATTTAATAAGGTGTGATCATTTTCACATCTGTTAAAGTGGGTTGGCAACACATACTGCACGCACCTTTTTGTGGGGCAATTATTTCTAGATGGGCATGTCAAAGGAGTAAACAATGCATCAGACAGTAAGCAATGTCAGAATTAAGTGTACCGATAAACCGTTGCATCAATTTCCTGTACAAAGGTTCATTTTCATATAGTAACATCTACACATATACTGGGTATATTCCTTGTTCACTATTGTTTGCTAACTATTCATTATTGGATTCCACCTATCATAATATTCTTTAATAATGTTAAAGCAGATGTAAATTCATCCTATAGTGAAAGGTAGGGCTAGAGCAAAGGGAACACCTAAACACCTGTTTTTTAGTCTATTATCCATAATTATGCGACTGCTCTCCCAAAGCTTGAACAGCAATATATAGTAGCAGTATAAAAAGGTAACAAACATGAAGCATTTATAATACGTTTTAAGGTAAGAAGCAAACACACTGGGTATCTGGGAGACTGCAGTAATTGTACTAAAACCTTTTGGCGTATATACAACTGATCTGCATGTTGGACATATGGTATTTCACCGATGATCTGTGACTCAGTAGCCACATTGTGGATCAGCTTAGAAAGATGTCAGATTGAGTCCTTTTCACCCAATTAAGGAATTTGAGATTTTAGCCATGTAAGCATGCTTAACTTTCCTTCCTGTCAAATTATGTTGGCACATAGCGTTTCCACATTCCTGAGAAATAAACACATTGCAAAGCTGGCAGTGCATGGCATGATGAGTGATCATTAAAAAGCAGACAAACACAGACACTTGTGTATGGATCTACACATCACATTCACGCTGATACAACAGGGACTGATCCTGAGAGAGGTTTACCTACACTATTTTACTAGGTATAGAAAGTGTGCTGTGTTTCTTTTATTATTTTCAAGCAAAAAAAATTAAAACGTGTAAAATCTTTCTTCTTTTTTAATAGGTAAAAAAATACTGAAGACGAATCATGTGGTGGGTAGCAGGTTTTCTCAAGATGCTTTTCTTTACCTTTACTATGCAATATGTTCTATTAGTTTTATTCTTTAATATTATACTCATGCCTAAATATTGTGCCCAGCAGCTTGCACTGCACTTTGGTTGTGCTGAATTCCAACATATATCAAGGACACGTTCTTGAGAACCAATTAACCTACCTGCATGTTTTTGGAGGTATGGGCCCCCCAGAGTGCCCAGAGAAAACCCACACAACACACCATGTGCCTTTTTATAGAATAAACCTGATCTGCTACTCAGCCCAAAATTTCAATTATAGGGATAGGTAAAAAAATTCTTAAAGTGTTAAAATTGCTGAACCCTAAACTCATATACATTTCTGACACCTAGCAGTCCATGGGCCGTTCTACATATGCTGCATGTGGGCAGTCATTACTCCTGGGAAGAGCAATGACCATGTAGGAGGTGAATATTCCAAGTAAACTGTATTTTTTATTGTTAATCCTGTTGGGCTACTCATTTTTCTCCTTTGGTTAAGGTAGAGGTAGAGTGGGGCATTACATGTCTGTTTTAGAATAGATTGTTTTCAAATAATGAAAAATACATTGAAAGAGTTGTGTAAATATTCAAAAATTCAATTGATCATTGCCAATATTGATATCTTATCTACAGTGCAAAGTCATGTCACTAACTGTCTCTTAAAGGGGCTCACAATTGAATGTCCCTACCATAGTCATATGTCATTCACATGGTCTGAGGCTAATTTTTGGGTAAAGCCAATTAACGTATTTATTGTACAGCGCTGTGTAATATGTTGGTGCTATAAAAAATCCTGTTTATTAATAATAATAATAATAATAATAATAATAATAATAATAACTTACCTGCATGTTTGCAGAGAGGAAACTGAATTTCCCAGGGAAAACACTTACAAACATACGGGGAGAACATACAAAGACTATGAATATAGTGTCAATGCATACAAATTTGGGAACGTGGTACTGCAAATGCAAAAAGCATTTGCTGAGCTTTCATATCGCTTATATCAATATAATTCTTAAATTTGGGCATGTTTGCTATGACCCAATAGGGGACTTATTCCTATTAAATATTATTTATTTGAATTTGCCAATCACCATGTAAGTCTATTTGGGAATAAACTGTATTATAAATATATACAGTAATTTATACCAATCAGCAGGATTCTAAGGCAAAACTTCACATAAAATAATTTATCTTAAAGGCTATGATAAATAAAACAGCTGATGATTAATTGTGCATGTCGCTTTTGCTAATACTTAAAATGACTGTCAACATCTACTGACTGTTGACAATAGTCAAAATTTATTTATAGTGACAAACTACATCAAATATAAAGTTTATTAAATGAAATATAAATCTGTATACCTACCTGAAAAACTATTACAGAAATAAGGTTTATTTGTATAAAGTGCCCAAATCTTGCGAGGAACCTGTGGCCACACTGTACATAGAATGCTGAATGAAAGGTCATTACAGAAGTCGGCTATAGATAGAGAGTAGAAGCTGTTTGTAATAATGCCAGCATGGTTTTGTTTGATGTGGTTTAAATTAGCTCTTGCGGTCCTGGGCAGTAATCTTAGCACCTTTCATCTTCTTTTCATTGTTGGCATAACTTGTACAATCAGAATGGAAATTAATCTTGCTGGAAGTGTTGCCAGGTAGATGCAATTAAATGTCTACTTCTAACCTGACACAACACAAAAAGCCGGTCAGCGAGGATATTGTATTCTACAGTAACTTGCCAACAATTTTATGTCTATTGTATGTCTAATTAATTCTATTCTTTTAAACATATTTTTCAGAAAACATTCACTCTTTCTGTACCCGATTCCTTGTTTTAACATACATCAATAGATCCACTGTATGGTCTGTATGGAGATTGTGGGCTTTCCCTGTACATACCTACTGGCGCTATAGTTTTCTCCAACTAATATTAGGTTACTTGGCTTCTAACGAAATCTGCGATGTGTGTAAGCTTTTACAGATGGAGGACTTAAATATTAGGATCCTTTCGGGAAAGGGACTGATGTAGTGCGATGTAAGTTGATTGATGTAGTGCTAGTTGAGGACATTATAAACCTAACTTTCATTCCAAAAAAGTGATCACAATCTTTGTGAGATGAAGTTAGAAATAAGCTAATTAACCAAATGTATGTTTTTGGGCTTTGCCAGAACCAATGGAAGAGTCTTCACCAACAACTATGAAGACAAGATCTGCAAATCCCCTGTGCCATTTGGATGCTATGATAGAACACCTGATCATCAAAGCTTGATGAAAATGTTGGACATCCCATTCCAAAGCCATACAATCTCCTAGATTGTAAGCTCTTTGGGGCAGGGTCCTCTCCTTCTGTGTCACTGTCTGTTATTTGCAACCCTCTTTAATGTACAGCACTGCCTAATATGTTGGCGCTATACAAATCCTGTATAATAATAATAATAAAATTAATAGACATTAATATAGAATTACCATATTTGCACTCTTCTGGAAAGACTTTCTGCATGATTTTGCATGTGTGTAGGAAAAAGTTTCTCTACACTAAATTTTTTCAAAAAATGTTTTTACAGACCTGGGTTTGTGGGTTTAACGCAGTCTAAGCCCAATTTGATGAGGGAGAACCAACTAACCTGCCTACATGTTTCTGGGATGTGAGAGGTAATCCACACAAACACAGGTAAATCATACAAACTCTGTGTGAATAGTGCCCTGGTTAAGATTTAAACTTGGGGCCCCAGTGCTGCAAAGGCAAGAGTGAAATCCACTGAGCCAATCATAAAATAAACAACATATTACACAGCATTGTACATTAAATAGGGAACCATAGCTCCCTATATGGGTTGGACCTGTGTATTGCTGCTTCCTTTGGATTTCACTTAATTTTATTTATTGTACATGAAGTATAGGAGAAAAAAATGTATGGAGTTCTTAAAATATCATTCCTCTATTCATCTATGATAAAAAAAAGCTTTTATTATGATTGAATTCCAATAATAGTAGAATAGCTGCATAACTGATTTCATAACTAGACAAATAATGCCTGCAATTTAGTAATTTGGACTCTTTAAAGGTCATTTTGAATTCTGCCATTTTTAGTGGAAGCCTTGATCTTAAAAACATCTAATATAGCTCCACATTGTTTTTTTTTAAACACATCATGGTAAATGTATGCTGTCTTCAATCAAATATCTTTGTGTGGTAAAAAAAAATCAGCATAGTATTGAAGATTTGAGTTCTATACTGCAGTCCTGCTCAAGGTAAGCTTCAGTAAGCATTTCAAGTTTCAACCACTATAATTTTTCTGTACTGTACGTTCCCTATGAAAGCACTCTATTTTGGACATTTTCTTCAAAGGTTATGATAATTGACAATAATGGAGGAGATATTACATATAATGGACTAGTAAAGAACAAAGTTATTCTCTTCCAGCTTGGCAGTTAGAATAGACAATTAGAAATTCTGCTTACTTATAACTTCAGAATTCTTAAATTAAATATCTGTTTTTTTGTTCATGTCCTAAATCATATTACCAATAGTATTATTTTAACTACATCTTTAATAAGTTGTAATTGCTCAAATACAAGCTATATAATGTTGCAACTTTTTCATCAACAAACTTTTCTATTTAGCAGCAGTGATAGCTGATAGCAGCCATAAAACCTCTTCTCATATCACATTTCCCCATATAGTTATGTAATGCAGTATAATTCTCCCTGTACAGAGGATTCATCTTTAATTGTACTTTCAAAGACATGTACACTACTATAAAATACCGAAGGATACAAACAAGACAATCTCCTACAAAAATTATCTTACCGCTGATTTTTTCCTTGTGTTATGAGATCTGTCATCACTCTACACATCATAGGAAATCAGGGAATCATGATTGGAATGAATTCCTGCAGTGTTGTCATTCCTATCCTTCTTTAACTACTTGGTGAGCAACCAACCTGGATAAGTTTGTGTAGCAGCTGTCAGGACACATGATAGGCAGGCGATTGTTCCAGGAAAGTAACAGAATTGTGATGCATAGATAAAGATGAGAAGCCTTGAAGACTGAACAATTAACACCAAAGATCTTATGGCATTTTCTGACCTGCAGTGGTTTACTAAACAGCCAAAGTGCCCCAACCACTCACTCAACTAAATGGGAGTGGTTGGGAACAGTTTTGGGCATGTGGTCATCTATGCATTGCAGGGTGGTTTCCAGTTATGACACATGGCTTCTGGTACCGTGGTTGCTTTTCCTGCTCTGAAGGGTGACCCTCACCAAAACTGTAATAGTAATAAATGCAAACACATTAGGCCTGATTTATTAAAGCTCTCCAAGGCTGGGGAGGATACACTTTCATCAATGAATCTGGGTAATCAAGCAAACCTGGAATGAATCTGGTTCAGGATTGAAAACAATTGGTAACACATAGCAAGACTTTTAAAAAATCCATTCCAGGTTTGCTGGATCACCCAGATTCATTGATGAAAGTGTATCCTCTACAGCCTTGGAGAGCTTTAATAAAATCAGGCCCAAGTACTCTTGGTGCAGTTTGCTATGTATATAGGGGCAACAAAATGCAAAATTCAGACTGTGAAATTCGAAAGTAGCCTTATATTTCTATGCTAATAGGTTCTCTTTTAGTTTATTGAAGAGTATGCCATAAGGGCATTTCCCTTTATTCAAACATATGACAAAAACACTATCACTCCCACTCTTGGTAATACATCACTTCAGTTTTGATAACATAGAACAATGGTTCTCCATAAGGGTGCCTCCAGACGTTGCTGGGACTTCCTTGTACCTCTCAGGTCAGTTACCAATGATCTTTTTGGATATCTGTCACAGATAGTGACATTCATCCCACTGGCTAGCGATGTAAGATACATTCTTCCTACTGACCACCGCACTAATATACTGTGAGCTGTGGATATAGTAATTATAGAAGGGGTTCCTGAAGGCCTGAACGTTTTTTCAAGGGGTTACCCCATGCTAAAAAGGTTAGAAATGCTGAAGTAGAACATCTACATGAATAAAAAGAAAAGCTATTGAATACATACATAGCTCTAATTTTTTTTTTTGCTAAATATACCTTTCAAGATAAAATTCACAATAAATTTTGTGCTCCTCACAAAAAAAAAAAAAACACTGACAGACTCGAAAGAGAGAGAGAGAAACGGCTCTCAATGGTGGCAAAATAAATTGTGGGTGAGGAATGCTAAGATAACAATTGCTGCATAGAATTCAACACTGAATTTCCCAGTCTTGAAGGTTTTTCCTTCTTTTTACATGTAAGCACGACCATCAGAGGAGCTTTTTTTTTTTTTGCTAGTAGGGGCAAGGTCTGCTTTAAAACATAGGTTCATTATGTAAAGTACAACATCGCTTGTAAGGCCAATTACTTTTGTGCCCCGTTGATTATATTAGAATTGCCTTTGCTCCTCATGAAGTTTTACAAAGAAATAACAGGAAATGAATTTTATTTATTTCCAGAAGAAAATATCCCCTAATTAATGAGATTTTGGGATTGTAAGGGAAACCTAGCAAGCCAATTAAGGATATTACTTTCTAAGCATCAAAGAGATCTAATTAATTTCAAACTTGAAAGCTCAAATTGATTAGCTTTCACAGGAAATCTTATAACAATTACATACCTTATCACATTCTAATGCGGTTATAAAACAGCAACTTTATAAAGTAGCATAATGGCATTTTTAGTATGTGTAGTGCTTGATTAAATTGCATAGGAAGCATTATTACTTAGAATGCTAGGTACTTTTATAGATGAGGGAATTTTCTTTATCTCAAAGGCAGAAGATTAACTGATAAATAGAAATCATGTGCCAGTATTTTATGTGCCATTTCAAATCAAGTATATGTACTTGATTTTTTTAAACAGCTGGGGCAAGAAAACTTTCTTGAACATGCGTTTGCCATCCCCAGTTATAGAACAGTCAGAAATAACAGGAATCTTCTGAATTTACCCTCCATTGAACTTTATCATGTTCACATTCAAGTAATAGGAGAATGATGTGGAACAAATCTATTTATTGTTCTCCCTCCTGCTGACAAGATAAAGTTACATCACTTGTAATAGAGCAGGAAAACCGGTGAGAATAATTTATCATCATACTGCAACCACCCGCAAGGGCTGAAGTCTACAATACCCCCTCATATACTCCATACTAGGGTTATTTCTGCAAAGACAAAACCTTTTACTCCCTTTTTATCTAATGCAACTGCATAAGATTTTTATTGACTCTAACCAGCACATTAAATTCCTGAAATATCATTCCTGCTATCCAAACTGGACAGGACTTTGATATAAAAGAGCCCAGACACAATACTTGCAAAGTATAAAATGTTATTGAAATGTTTACTGTAGTGCTGTGGAGCCAACAAGTGGTTGTAAAGTGAAACATGCAAATATTAGCTTTGTAAATGGCTGGCTGTGTTTCTTTTTGATCTTATAACTGTTTATGTAACAGGCATAGCTAAAGTAACCCTTAAAAGTTAAGTTTTGCAAATGTTCTATAGCAGCCTTTCTCAAACTTTTTAACATTGGGGGAACTCTTGAAATAACTTTCAGGTCTTCCGAGGATCTCTTTTATAGTTACTATATCCACAGCTACCTACCTGTAAAAGGAGAATACCTTTTACATTGCTGGCCAATGGGAGGAATGTTACCCTTACAGATAGTCAAAAAAGTATTGGTGTCACTTAAACTGACCTGAGAGGTACAAATTGCTCCTTGCTCAAAGGAACGCCTAACAACCTCTGGAGGAACCCTGGATGAGTAACACTGGTCTACAATGTTACCTCTGTAGATACAGTATTATGATTGTTCTACTTAAATAGAAAAATACTCCTCATGTAATTGAAATACTCATAATGTTTTTTTTGCTAACAGGTGTGGGAAGTATGTCCTTCTCAGGTACAACCACTGATGGAGAGGCCAATATGTGAGCCCTCTGACATGTACCGAAAACAAAGTTACCAGGTATATTTATTGATCTGAGTCAGTTGTATGGTTGTATAAAAGCTCATGCCGCCTAACTAAGCAATGATCTAAGTCAACATTTGGGCACTGAAATGCAGCTAAATACAGCCACTGCCATTTATGATATATAAAAATAATTTGGCTAGATTACTTATAAGCTGCTTTCTATGGAGTTTCACTAAGCAGGAGAGACCCAAGTAAGGCATCCCTGTTTATGGAAAGGCATTTTGGAATCCGTACTCACTGCTTGGTATGATTACCGACCTGATGGTTGTTGAACCTCACTACAGATTGGTGGACAGCCCCCAGGATATGTATTTCTACACTGTTCTAAGCACACACTAAAATTCTAGTAATCTATTTATTTCTAACTTTAGAAACACTCAAATTCTATTACTGTTTAAAACGTATGAAAAAGCCGAACAATGGGAAAAGTTTTGCTTGACACATAAAAGCTCCCTTAGGACAAGTATACAAGAATCTGTATACCAAGTACTAACCTACTGGATTGTAAGCTCTTTGGGACAGGGTCCTCTCCTCCTGTATCACTGTCTGTATTAGTCTGTCATTTGGAACCCCTGTTTAATGTACAGTGATGCATAATATGTTGGCACTTTATATATCTTGTTTAATAATAATAATGATAATTATAACCAGATAGTATTTTCTAAAAAAAACACAGAGATTGTTGTACTTGTGTTATTGAATTTAAAAATGAATTTCTTCACAATGCCCCTAGGTGCAAAGTTAAATGAGAGCTTGCTTAAAAATGTTTTTATGGCTAGTCAGGGCGCAGGTTTGATTTAGGTGATCTGGTTAATGAAAACTTATATGATATGCTAATAGTAAGCCTGATATTTTCCATGGGCTCTGTACTTCAAAGAGCTCACATTAATTTTTTTTGTTTAACACAGTGTAATGCAAATTAAGATCAGAAGCTAAATAACCTACCTGTAAGTTTTTTAGATGTGGGAGGAAACTGAAGTAATGGGGGAAGTCCCTATTTAATGTACAGCGCTGCATAATATGTTGGCGCTAGATAAATCCTGTTAAATAATAATAATAATAATAATAACAAAAATATTAAGTCCAAGCAAACACAAGGAGAACATACAAACTTCTTGCAGACAGTGTCCTGGCCAAACAAACATGTATACTAGTGCTTTAAAGGTAAGCGTGCTATCTACTATGCCAACTGTGCTGCCACATTCAGTCATCTGAACTCCTCTACAATCTAGTGCATGCAATTGAGGTTGAGGTTTGCAGTGGTCCAATGTTTTCAGGAAGTCTATGAATAACCATAAATGATGTCCTTCCTTTTGCAGTGCTCCAGCAGCAAACCACAACAGCTTTCACCTGCTTTTCAACCACTGTGAGCTATGGTTGAAGGCAGTTGCATTCAAATCAGTGAAAGTGTCGAAGCAACATGTTGTGTTCAACAACGGTGGACGCGATCCCCTGCAACCTTCAACTGACTGCACAAAGTGGTTCCCAACTGCTCTTATTTAATTGAATGTCAGGGGTTGCAAATGCAGTTGAACCTCAGGTCTAAAATTATCCTTAGCCCATTTATCCCTCCACACATGACAATCCTCTACAAAGAGGTGGTGTTCCTTGTAGAAACCATTTAAAGATTACCAGGCATTTTTTTAACTATAAAAATAAATTGTTTGCTATGGACAAAACCTCTAATTGTCTTCTGCTCTGCTCTACTTGCCTTATACGTGATCCAGAGCACTATGGGTCATATCATTTGTACAGTACATTTGCTAGCATTGGCTTCAAGGTCAGTGCACCTGTGAAATATGTAGGGCAGGGTATTCATTTATATTATTCACCGCCATTCAGACTACAAAATATGTCTTTCGTGCTCCAGGGAAATTGGCAGCGCCTCACACGAAATGGTGAAGCGTTACACGAGACAGTGAATGTGCGGGGCACGAGAAACACAGGAGTGTTGTACATTATCAGCAAATAAACTGCTAAGGCTTCAAGCCAGCTTATTCATTCTGAAACACAGCAGTCTGGTAGGCCAAATGAATGCCGTTTGTTTTATAGGACACTACAATTCATGTAACAAATGTTAATTCAGAGCTGTCAGGGAACTGTCCTTGGTTTCCCAGTTTAGCAAACTTTGCCAACATTTCTGTGTACAGTTCATTTTCTTTGGCTCTGTTCCATCCATCCACTCTGTGACAGCTTAACTAAAATGTTAATGGAACGTATTTCACTATCTTATGTCCTCTCCCTTCATGTGTTCTTGTCCTAATCTGACAAGGAACAATTCATAGAGATTTAAATTATAAAAAGAAAGCACAAAGCTCAAGAGACAGATGAAGAAGATTTCTAAAATTTTCAATGCCTTTTAGTGGCAGTAGTATATTATTTTTATCTTGTCATATTTTTATTCAGGGAGCGATAAGGTAACCAAATAGATAAAAAGTAGTTGTCATATCCATACCGGCTATCACATAATGATCCTGGTGCCATCTTGTTCCATGTTGTGGAGTAGTGGGGCAGAGATCAAAGAAATCAAAAGACATGCTGAACAAAATTAAACTTCTTTGGTAGGCAAAACAATAATTATACAATTTTCAACTGTTTCTGTTTGCTTTTTCTGTTTGAGTTGTAAATTATCACCCAGCTACCAGGTAAGCTCACTTTTGCATTAAAATATCCTTTGAAAGTGGAACGTTTGACTCAACACAACTTTGAGACCGATCTTATGCCTCCAAGCTCTTTATTATCTGAAGTCCTGACAATTTTCAGATGTTGTTTATACTTGTTCAGGATTATCATGACAGTCAGGAAACTAGTTTTTCAGGTGATTGGTTCAACAATGGAAGTCTATAAATTTCTCTTAGTAGAGGCCACTTTTCAAGAGATGTCACCTAAAATAAACGTAATGGTGCCATAATGTAAGAAGAACTAATTTATTGCCACTCTTTGGATCTTTATCTCCTACCTTCTCTCTACTGAATGTTGTACTTTCAATTAGACTCTTTAACATCTGACAATTCCAGGAATGTCCGAAGCCTGTGTCACCTACTGTCATCCTCCATACTATGTCCTATAGTGAGGTATGGGACAAATAATTGAAACAGAGTCTGTGATGGACATTGACATTCAAGCCTCCTGTAAGTGTCAGACACTGAAGAGTCTGGAAGATGTTACAAAGCTCGAGCACAAAGAAGTTAGACACCAGTGGTTGCTGGAATGGTGACTTATAAAAGCTCTTATTTTTCAGGCAACAACCAGGTTGATTGTTTTTGGGAAACCACCAAAAATCCAGGCAAACAATTATATACACAGTTGAAATCTTGACATGTTTACCTGTCAAAGCATTTCTCATTTTGCTCACCTAATATTGTGACTTTCACATTGCACATCCAGGAGGAGCAACCTACTACATCTTGGTTTACTTTACTGCTAAAGAACCCTTTTGTGATCATAAATCATTCACGCCCAAACGTTGAGACCAAATTTAGAAGAATTAATGTACCAATTTCGACCAATTTTGGTCAAAAATTAGTATTAAGGTGATGGAAGGGTGAAACACATCAACTAGGATGTGAACTGCTGTGGTTGTGGGCTACAGGGAAGACTGGTGAGGAATGTTGGCCAATCTCCCTTTAAGAGGTCAATCATAACATTCTTCGATAGCAGTGGTCCCCAACCTTTTGGAGCCTGCAGACCACTAATTTCACGGACTCTGGACCGCCCATGTGCAGGGAGCCGTGTGTCACTCAAAGGGAAAGAAACATCCCCCGCCATGATCCCAGAACCTGCCCTCTCTCACATCGAGAGACAACACGCCCACTGTCCTGAGCCTGTGATCTGTATGGCAGACGTGGTCCGTGGCTCTGGCCGGTGAACCCCCCCAAGTGAGGGCCCACCTGTAAGCCGGCCCAGTAGTGGGCTGCGGACCAGGGGTTGGGGACCCCTGTGCTATAGGATCTCTAGTCTACAAGCCTGACCACCCAATCCCCTTCCCCAGCTGGCAGAATACCTTGCTTATTATAAAAGGTTGTGAAAAATTTACAGAGGGTGGCTGTGCCAGAAGTTCTGGGGGACATATATTATGCTGTACATTACCAGACTGCTGTTGGTCTCTGTATAAAACACTAAAAGGACTCATTCAAACCTGTGAGTTATTAGGCTGAGTCAAGGCCTACAATAGGGACTTTACGAGGGGGTGCTGAGAAGTTCCTGGATTTGCTCCCTTCCAGATGAAATAGAAAAATGAGTGTGGGGGCATATGACAGCCTAATATCTTAGTATGTATCTGTGCAAATATCAGGTCTTTGCGATTCTTAAAACTGTTTTTTTTTTAGTGAGAAGCTGTGATGGCAGAGGCACAAGCAAGTTTCACATTGTTGGAGTTACGGGCCGTCATGAAGTTTTTGTTTCTCCAGGGAAAGTCAGCAAAGTACATTCACACTGAGATGTCACAAACACTGGGGGAGAAGTGTCCTTCCTACAGCACTGTCAAAACCTGGATATATCATTTTTCTCATTTGGAAATGACAAAATCCCTCAAAGAGACTGAGTTGTCCAGTGCCTTCCTGTCCTAAAGTTCCCTCCAAATTTGACCTTGGAGTGTGGTATTGACATATGACTTGGGTAGAGACATTAGATTGTGAGCCCCTTTGAGGAACAGCTAGTGACATGACTACGGACTTTGTAAAGCACTATGCTATATGTTGGTGAAATGTATCGCAATATTTTGCATTATATAAGTACTAGTTGTTAATAATAATAACAATATTAAATATACCAAAGAAGCAATCACTGTTGCTCCGATTCTATTTACTATTGCTAGTCTATTATTTAGGGCCACCTCTGGCATTTTTGAATGTAGCAAAGGCTCCTTCTGGCAGTCCTCTACATGCCTTCCTCTTTGTCCTGATGGGACCACTGTTCTCTTGGCTGTGCAGTGTGACAGAGGTATGGAAATCAATAGATATGCCGAACATGCCTTGAGTTGTCCTTCATTGCCTAGGTACCAGTGAAACTTAATTTTTGGATTAAGATATCCTTTGAAAGTGGAATCCTTAGCTCATTATAACTCCAAGACCTATCATACACTTATCAGTTTCTATCTTCTAAAGTTCTGATAGTTTTCATGAGGCAAGTGATATATAGCTTAATGTTCCACAGCCAATGATTAAAAGGAAAGGTACGTCATTTGAAACCTTTAGGAATTGTTTGTTTATAATAATGAGTGTCCAATGAAGACAGGCAAGTAAACATTTCATTGAACACTACAAAGAACCGCAAATAATTGTGCTGTTTTTAGTGTCCATTCCAGTGTTCTGCTCTAATGAGCTGCACAATTTAGCTTGTCATTGATTAATATTTCTTCTCTAACAGCACATACAAATATCCTCCTCCATAGCACTCACCCTGGGTTTCAGCAATGTGCTGACTGTATAGGGTGGATCGGGTGGGAGTTGAGCTGATGTAAAGTAATGGAAAAGATCATGGAGGCATTGTTGAAAGTCAGCAAGCCTCATCTGTACATGGAGCTCAAAGACTCCCAGAGATCTGACTGATCTTGGAAATACATTTCACATACACATAACAGACATCAGCAAATAATTATTAAATAACATATTAGATACTTTGGAACAGCAGATGATTTTATCATTTTCAGGCTAAATAAAAATGGGTTTAGCAACTTAAAGAATGTAAAGATGGACATCACATCAGTGGAGAGGTGACTTAGCAGGATAAGTCTGCTATAATGTGCAAATATGCAGAGCAAAAACACCTTAACATTTTTGTCACACTTTAAGTGTAATACCTTCAAAATATGATGAAACCTTAATCACTGGTAGAACCAAGCACAAGTCTGCCTCTCCTTTCCACATTCCTCAGTGCGCTGCTACTGCATTAGTAGCACTTCGGAGATGATTTCAAGAACAGTATACATTAGTAGAATAAGTAGTTCTTACCATCATCCTTGTCAGGCACTATCACAATCTGAGTGGAGGGGAATTCAGTACCCAGCCTTCCTCCCATAGGCATGCTTAGTGTAACATTAAAAGTCTCAGCTTCCTCATACAATGAATCGTCTATGATCACCACACGACACATTTTCTCTTCTTCTCCCTTATCAAACCTCAGAACGCTGGTGTGCTCCTCAGGCCTGGATATGTAATCAGAGTAGGATAAAACGGATGTTGGGACGGTTCCAGTAGCCGTACCTGTAAAACCAAGTTGGAATGCTTTTAACATTTATAATTTGTCATATTTTGATGTGTCTGGGAGGCAAAGCTTAAAATACCAAAATAGCATTTTGTAAACTCAAATTGTTTGACAGATATTTCATGTTGCTGATGTTTAGCAGGCAGATCACAGAGAATCTTTGGTAACAGTCAGGTAGAAAGTGCCCCCTTTTCATTTTTCATAACTACCCATAGCAATATTTGATATTTCATACACTTACAAGTCTTGTTTAATGGTTGAGGTTTACCAAAGCTTTGAAAAAACAAAATGAAAAAACAGTCTATACAGAATGAACATGTATCATACATGAACTGCAGTAATACTGGTTAGTAATACTTCTGTCCATACCTGTCAGACATTTATTATAACAAACTAACCTGTCACTGTTTAAATTCATGTATAAGTGAGTGGTGCATGCATGAAAATTAAGGAGACTATAGCTCGTTCAAACGATTTCTGCAGGGTGGACAGATTTAGACACCCCATTCCTTTTGAGTAGACCTTTATTAAGTCTCAATGCACAGAACCAGTCCTGCACTACTTTGTACAACAATGCACTGTGCACATAGCATTACCATCTATGCACTGTGGTGAGCTATGGTGTTTGTGAATACGCAGTTTCAAACCAACTGAAACCCACACATATACATACTGCTACCATGGATTGTTGTATTGTAAATTATAACACATACTAATTTATGCACAGAAGTGTAAAAAAGCCTATAATAGCAGCATGGAGCCCTGGATAACATGCTGTTTCCCTATAGTCACAATATAAATGGGCATTGTTATCCAAGGACAGGAAATGTGTAATTGGCCAGGATTACCAGATAAAAATAATACATGTAAAAAGAATGTAGCCACCATGATAAGCTGCAATATATAAAATTTTTATACTCGGGTTCGGATACATTTTAAACTGAATATATATATATATATATATATATATATATATATAAAAGCAGTTGGAAGAAAGAACTAAAAAAACTCCCAATATCAGCACACCAAATAACAATATCAGGATTTACAAGGTTTTCTAACTTGCCCTATTGCTATTCCTTCCAATGAACATTAATAAGCTAATTTGTCAAAATAGGTACAGTATAAAGGTCACACATGTACATAGATATGTGTAGTGTTTGCAAAATATGAACATGAAGATCATAGAACAGCCTGTGTATTTTGGTCTACACAATACTAATGATGTTGCCTTTTCATTCTTCACTTGCTTTCCAAACACGCTGGTATAGTAAGTAGAGAATCTGATCTGGGGACATGACATAAATACCAGTGTACATTTTACACCTAGACATGCCATTCTTGTGAATTTACAGCTTCCTCATTCATCCCAGGGATCTCTTTCCACTACTTGTAGTATAACATATCAACAGTTTTCAAAAGTTGTTGAGAAATGGTGGTGCAGCTTGAAAAAAACAGTTAGGAAATGGGTCAGCATTTGCAGACTGAAAATGAAACATAAACTTGAGGTGAGAAATCTATCTCAACCAGCACCTTTCAAAAGCTTCCATGAAATCCTAGGATTCATCCAGTGGTTGGTAGGGGTTCTTTGAGCAATAAGCAAATTGTGTCACTTAGGTCAGTTTAACTGGCACTAATAATCTTTGTAAGCAGCCAGCAATTCTTTCTATTGCGATGTAAGCAGTCAGCAATTCTTTCTATTGACCACCACACTAATGTACCGTGAGCTGTGGAAATAGTAATTATAGCAGGAGTTCCCTGAAGACCTGAAAATTATTTCCCATGTTAAAAGGGTCAAAAAAGGCTGCTCTAAAGGATTCAACAAGGCACAGTTCTGCCTCCATGTCCTGAGCGCCTGACTGTCTCTTGCTGCATACTAGTCATATTCTGAAGGGGTCTATAACCCAAACTATTTCTGCAATGTCTATTGTAGTAACAATAGCTAGGAATGTGATGGAACATGGCTTATTATCAAAGGCAGAGTTCGTCTCCCAACGGCAGATGGACACAGGCCATTCCATATTCAATTTAAGCACACATAAAAGGCAATGCCAGGACAGTATAATCCAAATACACAAGATACCATACCCTACAAAACATACTGATCAAATATTCAACCACTATCCATGTTTTAAGGACACCTACGCCTATTTCTGGTTATGTCACCTTCAGGTGGCTATTGTGTCTCCTTGTGTCAGGTATGGTTGTATATTTGATCATTATGCTTAGCTGTTTGCTGGTGTTCCTGTTCTCTTACAAGAAGATACAAGAGGAAGTATGATCATTTAAAGAGCCTTACTACACAAAATGTATGTAAGCAGGCCTACGTTATTATTGACTTCAGGGGTACAAAGCCAGATTTGTAGACATAGTGTGACAGGTTTGGTGAAGTGGAACATGGGTGGGCTGCACAATGCTGTCCTGAGCCGATTATCGGATGAGAACAATATCGGCCCTGAGCCGATTATCGGACGAGAAGCATTGCAAGTGTGTATGTAGCCTCAGCTTGGAATCTGGGTACGTATACATTTACATTGCTTCTCGTCCGATAATTGGCTCAGGGTTGATATCAGACAAGAATCTGGCGTGTGTACAGCGCCCGTCGTCCATCGTTCTAACGACCGTCCTGGCGGATCCAAGGACAATGCACAACCAACGATCGTAATGGAAGTGTAGGGGGAGACCACACAGCGGGGTGCTGCTCTGTCGTTCTCCTCTTCCCCTCTCCATAGAGCAGAACAGTGTATGTGAAAGATCCTTTCCAATTATTGCACGTGTGTACCCAGCCTAACTCTTCTTGTTCCAAATCTAAACAATTGCTTTTGGCTGAATTGGCACAAATAATTACAGATACACTTCTTGTGGAAAAGTTGTCTGTATAAGAAAAGCAGAAAATGGCAGGTCATTCCATATTAATCCCTATGGAATGGGATGTCCAACAAGCTCACATACAGTAATTGTGATGATCAGGAGTCTGCACACCTTTGGCAATATAGTGCAGATGTCAATTTCAGTAGGCCGGAACAGGAGAACACGTTTATATAAGGACATACTTTTTTTTCATACATTATTTTTTTTTTTGTATCATTTAAGGAAACATTCTTACCTTGTTGAGTGAAACATATAACCATCAGTTCTTGGCTGACATCCCCACTTCTTCTGACCGGTATAAATAGCTCTCCAACATCTTCTTCAATTTTATAGATTGACTGAGGTATAAACACGGTTGATTCTGGATAATGGAGAAATAAAATAGGCCAAAATAAATACAGTAAATTAAACTATGAAGTGTAGCTCAGCATTAAAGTTTTAGAAACTTAAAAAAACTACAAAGACAAGAAATATACTAAGCTTAATGCTAAAATAAAGACAACAATGAAAATAAATATCTATTAAAACATTCTATTAGCACAAACGCTAATATAAAAAATATAGTTGAGAAAACAAATATCAGCAACAGGTTTGCAAATTATTAGGAAATATCGCTGAATTAAATTTATTAAAAGGTTTAGAACCGTTTTAGGTTTATTAATCTCTAGTATCTCTATGTTCAATTTACACAATCCTGTGAGTGCTTTAGCTTTCTAAGATAAATGAATTGTGTTTAGAAAGGGATTCTTCTGAAATCAATATAAAATGTAAAGGGTCCCTCTGGGGTAACAAGTTTGAAAAAGTTTACTTTAGAACCTACCTCTTCAAACTCACCTATGTTCTTCCCTCTAACCATCATCAACTACCCTACATATGCTATATCACACTCCCACACCTCTTACATTGGACTTTATTTAATAAAGCTCTCCAAGACTGGAGAAAATAGACTATCATGGGTGAACCTGGGTGATAAAAACAAACCTGGAATGCATCTGGCCCAGAATTGAAAACATTAACAACTAACAGGAAATTAGTTTTGGGAAATCCGTTTCAGGTTTGCTGAATCGCCAAGGTTCTCCCATGATGATTGTTCTTCTCCAGTCTTAGAGAACTTTATTAAATAAGGCCTATTGTAAACTATATAAGCCTTGACCCCTCTTCTCTATCATATTTTGTATTATGAAATCTGGTTGCTATGGGTAACATGCGTAAGGTTCTTCTATTGTACATACAATAATCTAAAATACATAAAGTACATGTATATACAGTATCAAAATATCTGAGCATTATTAGGTAATAAACAATGTGAATTCGGCCTAATTCCCAGCAGGAAGCCTGCACCATCTGACAGGACGCTCCACTCTCTAATCTTCCTTTATCTAAAATGGCTGCCCATGTGTAGGCCTCTGGACATATTTGCCTCCCATATAACATAGCACCTTGTAATTAAAGACCTGGAAACTTTTATTACTGGCACATATGTCACAAAGAATTTTTAAAATACCCATCAATCATTGGGAGATTTACTCCAATCTAATGTATATCCTTGGGAAAATACCGGGTGTGATATAATACACATGCTACAAAACACATCCTATAAATCTGTCATAGCCTTATCTTCATGTTGTGTAAATTCCTTAAATCTGCTATATTCATAAATCATCCACCTCCTCCCGCAGGAGACAGCGCTCTGTTCTGTGAAATGTGAAGGTTTATAGGGCAACTGCGGCCATACCGGAGATTGTATGGCAGTGCAGATTGCAGGATTTGACGTAGTAGTTGGTGCTTTTAAAATTCCTAAACATACAAAAAGGTATATGAGGTATGAATATTTGACTGAATATTTACTTACACCGCTGAACTAATTTTCAATACTCATAATTGTGGAAATATGTACTACTGCTCTAGTAGCTCTATATCACATCACCACATTTAAACGGGGGCTGTGGGCAAAAGCATACAGGATTCACAGAGGATTTACAAAGAGCTGTCTGAGTAGTAGCAAATTGTCTCAAGACTATCTTGCTTTTCCTATGACTTCCTAATGCCCTATCTGAACAGATCAGCCACTGTTCTGGCACATTAAGTTGTGTGTATTTATTTATTTTGAGTTATTGAGCTCTGTGTACGCCAATCTTTTCCAATAAAGCAGGTAGCAAGAGCCTGGAACCAGTCAATTGGAGTTTACAGCTCCACCTATTGACAGAAATGCAAATTAATTTAATGTTAAGCGAAGAGCAACAGTATTTGGCAATTTGTGGTCCCGAATTCTATACTGCACATTTCCCTAATAGATTAGGACTGCCTATTGTTTTTAATACACTCAGGGATAGGGGTAATGGAGGAGATAGGGATCAAAAGGCTATGTCTATTACAATTAGGGTTGATTAGGGAGTATGTGTATGTATTTATGACAATTAGGCTACTAATTTCAAGAGGCCATAGATGTATGCTTGGGTTTTTCTGCCAATCATTTTCTTACAGCTAGGTAAGTCCCCTTTCAGACTCGCTCCCAACCACTCCTATTATGAAAGTGATTAGTAAGAAAGCATTGGCACTTTGGTTGGGGCATATTTCCTGAAAGAAACGTTTCATGCCATGCAGTTGCTTTTCCTCCTCTGGAAGAAGAACTGCACCACCACCAATTGTAATGCGTGCACACGTGCTCACAATTACCTCTGGTGTGGATATAAAAAAAATGGTTGAAATCAGACCAATCATATCTCATCTATCATAAGCTTCGAGGAATATAATCCATTTCCATTCCACTGTCGTAAAGCAGCTCCAACATGTGGAAATCAATTCTGACTGCCAATGTGGTTTCAGCTGCTGTAGCTCTCGTTGGGGTGTCAGAGGAAATACTCTCGCCAGCTATTCAGTGAAAGCTGATGAGCTTCCTGATTTCACTTTTTATTACGACTACAGCCCTCCACATTCCTTGAATGGCAGAAGAAAACCCCAGGCCTACAAGCAATACACTTGCCAGTTTAAGGTTACATAATAAAAATGCTTTTCAAAAACTCCGTAACTCATCAACTCATACCTGGCCTCTCCAATTAATAATTTATGATTAGTGTCTCAACAGAAATTAAACTATAGAACAGGACTCGGAATTAATTTTGAGGTGTCTATTGGGAATAGTGTCATTTGCATTGATGCATAACAAAACAGTCTATGGACTATTTATAAAGCAGGGAATCAGGCATTCCCTCAAACATTCCCTGATGGAGAATCTCCCAGGTCCATGAGTTTCAACAGCACCAATTGATTTTCCACCAGGCAATGTTTCTGGTAATGTCAAGAATCCCTGCTTTAAAAATAGAGCCCTTTGAAAAAAAACTATAAATTAAAAAATATGACTCTCTGTTGTAAATGTGCATTTCATTCAAAAAGTGGCTATACCTAGAGATACTGCTGTTTTTGAATTGAGCTATTTAGTAGAAAATTATCATTGTAAATACCTTAGCCGTCCTAGTGGTCTACAGACAACCAAAGCCCTATTAAAGGATTGTATTGATCTAAACTAAAAAAGTTTTTTAATGCCATTCAGTCATAATTTTTAATTAATAATGATCTTGAGGGTGGTGGGGAAAGGGGCCACAGAGGACAAAAGCCACCACGGTCCTTACTTCTAGTTTCCAGGTGAGTATGATGGACTACATTGTTACAGGTGACAAAAGTTCTCTCAAGGTAAACTTGGGAAAAGCACTTGGCATACCCATAGAAACTCAAGCAATTCCACCACCAACCTAATAAAATGAGAACTGATAGATACAAGGGCATCTCCTACAAGTGCAGATCACACCAGCACAGAATGGAGGCACCTAATGTTCACTTCTTGAACAAGGGCCAGGAATAAAGAACAGATGTTGAGTGGGACCCATGCCAGTGCATGCCTTCTTTATCACATATCTCTACTAAGTTACATTTAGCAATCATTTTATCACTTCTTCACTCCTAAATGAATCACCTTACACTAACCAGTTCTCCTGTCTTATTCTAAACATGACATTTTAGTGTGTGCATTATTTTTCGGGAGTAGAAGATAACAGGAGTAGTTTTAGTTTTCCATGTTACATTTCCCAGGAATCTAACCTGTTCCAGGTTGCTAAAGACAGAATGAACAATATATATTATAAATGTATTACAACAATGTAGTTGGCTTCTAGAATTCACCAAAGGCACCATACACAGGGCATGTGACTGTAATGACCTAAGAAAGACTAGTGCCAGTCTTTGCTTTTTGTTCTGGAATGTGTGGTCCTTTCACAGTGTCTGGTGGGATTTTATAGCATCCATAATTAAGGAACATTAAAATTAAAATAATGTGGAAAACATGGCACTGGGATAGAAGATTTTTCATGAAGGTTTAATAACAGAAATATGATTTTTTTCCAGCAATTACTGCATTTTTTAGAAATAAATATTTATTAAATAATTTACATTTTTCTCTGATAAAGAGTCCGTCTGTCAATCACAGCTCACTAAAACATCATGTTGGGTATTTACAAATATTATATGACCATTCAGATTTCATATCTCAGAACCAGACTAAACTACCTGAAATGTGATTCTTTGCCATAAATTATAGCACTTTAAATATTATTGTTCTTAACAATACTAAATATATATTATCCATACCATCTCCAGGGTCAATGATCTCCACTGTTGCCATTTCTGGAAACTCCAGGGCCGCCATGACAGGCTCTGACAGAATGATCTGGAAGGTTTCAGACTGTTCATACTCTCCATCAGTCAAGATGCGTACTCTCCATGTCGCTGAGGTCTGACCTGGATTGAATTGGACTTGTTTCTGGGCCTTTCCTCTGAAGTCTTTGTCTTTTTCTGCAGTGCCATCCACAGTGCCGATACCTGGTAAAGAAGCGTACATTGAGTACATTAAGTCTGTCTAATTTTTTGGAAGTGAAAGATTTTGTAATAAAATTTGAGAGCAGTCATTAAATCTGAACCTTCGACAGATATAAATGGATGAAGCTCTGTAATGATTCAATAAAGTGTTTAATATATTTCTTTAATTCAATCATTTCAAGTACTGATGTTTGACATGACATCAGTCTCTTTAAATCAGAATGGCATTAATTCATGTTTATAAAATGACATATGTTGTCGCTTAGGCATAGGGAATGAATAGGGGGCCGCAGTGAGTGGCGCCAGTGCTGCACTGTCGCCAGCTGACACACACATATGAGGCCTCAAGGAAGTGTGAACCTGTCCATAATTTCAGTATTTTCGATCAATACATTTTTTGAAAACAGACAGTACAGGGCTGGGAAATCTGCAAATGTTGATTTTGGATTCTAAACTATCTGGGTGTTTAGTGGTAAAGTCGCTGATTGAAGGGGGTAAAAGAATATAAGGTTTTACTACTACCCTAGCAAGTGGCAATGTGCATGATGGCCACTTTACAGATCCCCAATGGAAATCATGACTTTGATGGTGGTGAACACCATAGGCCATAATAAGGATCAGTTTATGATACAATGCAACTTTTGCAAACATCAGTACTTGTAAAATGCGGTAATTGTACCCTCGGTTGATAAAAATTGGCCACATACACCACTTTAAACTAAGGCGATCAGTTACTATTTTTAGGTAAATTGAGTTTCTGATTCTGCCAATATACAGTAATTACAGTATAATTATCAAATTGCTGATCACCAACACACAAAATCTGATCACTCTTTGACAAATCTGGTGTTATAAATGTGTTGATCAAATTTTGCAAACTGGAGAATATAGAAGTGGTGATTTGTTATAAAATTGTTGCCCTTTATAAATGTGCCCCACAGATTTTACTCTCCAGAGGGCCAACGGGGACCTAGAGATATTATTCTAGCTGAAAAACAAGCCAGCCAATACGACTCCCACTAAGCCAGATTTAATGTATACCGGTTATATGTTTGTTCTAATCTTTAATGCTTGCCAGTTGCAGAGCTTTATGGATTAACTATATCAAATTACGATAGGGATTCCTATAGATGAACATGGACTGCCTATGTCAGTATATAGTACCATTATCGCCCAGGCAGCAGTAATGCATCTGTCATATCTGGATTACACTTTAGGGGCCAGACTGACATACACTGTGATACCAGAGACACAACAAATTTACTTTAAATTCTTAAGGGCGATTGTCTGAAACCTGCAGAAAGCTTTGCAAATACTTTGTGCTTACTACACATGTAGATCTTTTATACCAACCCGTGGTGTTCATGGAAGCCCACAAACCTATCGGCAGTCAACATTTAAATTTAAGTTATTCAATTTATTTTATTACACACTGTGCTAAATCTTGGCCTAGACACTATCTGCAAGAGGTTTGTATGTTTGCAGGGGTTTCCTCCTCCCACATCCCAAAAAACATTCAGTTAGATTAATGGGCTCCCCCTCAAAGTGTGTTAATGACATATGACTATGGTAGGGGCATTGGATTGTGAGCCTTTTTGAGGGTCATCTAGTGAGATGATTATGGACTTTGTAAAGCACTGTGTAAAATGTTGATGCTAAATAAATGTAACTTAATAATAATATTAATAATAGTGGTGCAGCGATGGTTCATTAGGGGAGCTTTATACAGCCAGGTAATAATTGCTAAGACCTATGTGGAGCTTTCCAATCTGATGCAGTATGTTAAGCCTTGATATTGCGATAATAAAGCATATTCATTTAAATGGGCTGCCAATACACCACCATAAAAAAGATTTGCACTTTTTCTTTCCGATAGACCAAATCACAATGTACAGTTGTGAATTAGTAAGTAAAGCAATGTACCTGCATTGCAGTGCACCACCAGAGTTCTGGGTGGCATTTACAATGAATGTACATGGGGCAGTACTCCATCATATTGGAATTACTCAGGCCTCGGGTCTCTTCAATGTTCCTATTTGTTTTAAATGGCACCCAGTGCAAATCAATTATTCAGTTATGTTACAGGACTGCGTGCAAAGAAATGCAGCAGGACCTGTTTTCCATTGACATATTATAAAAAAAACTATTTTACAAACTGATACAATTAATTTTTATGTATTATGGCAGGTTGATACCCATGGAGAGAACATGCGCTACTGAGCACCTGCTGTAGGCTGACATGTTTCTGGATACTTGGGCACCTGGAGTGATGGTGCTTAAAGAACTGACATTTGCAGATTTGGTAATGGGCAGCAGTGACCCCATTCATTCTCCAATGACCTGCCACAGCTATACACAGGTATACAATTCAGCGTGAGAAAGTGGTAACCACAATGCAACCTCACTGCCAGTCCTAATGCAAGTGATAACAATTTCTTGTTTGTAGAAAAACATCATGTTTACCTAATATATTTTATATGTTATAAACTGTATAAAATCTTTATATGTCCATAATAAGTAGCCTATTGCATTGTTACATTTCATTAAATTAAAAGCAATGAATAAAGTTTCAAATGTCAGCTCCCCTTGTGTTATTTATATGTAGCACTGTGTTGTCATCTTCAAATGACCTGTGGAATTTCTGGCACACATTTAACTGAGCAAAACTCCATAGGAAACAGATAGGGTACGTGTGCATCAATGTGTATCGGCCGCTATAATAAAATGCATTGTCCCAATATCTCAACTATTCCACTTTTTCCTGTCCGGCACTATCTCTAGTTATTTAATACTGTAAGTGTTCGGCTGCTATCTGTAGTATTGGGTTTAAAGTTAGTTGAGAACGATTTCTTTCCTATTTTTTTCTTTCAAAATTATATTTTTTAGCATTAATATATATATATATATATATATATTTTTTTTTTAATAATTACAATATAATAATATAATTATTATTATAATAATAAGTAATAATAATAATGAATAAGTACTAATAATAAATAATAATAATTATTATAATTATATTATATTATTAATATACTATACTAAAATAATATACTATTTTATAATTATACTAAACTATAATAATATAATAGTATAGCATTAATACATACATATATAGCTAGCATATACAATATATAGAATAACAAAAATATTGTGGAATATCAATGCTTGATTAAAATCCTTTACGGTTATCTGTAGTTGTATTAGAAAGATTTCACCTGCATTTTTTGTTGATTTTTTTTTTGTTGAAGTATTTTGTTGATTTTTGGATAATAAGATTATATTATGATCAATTCAAGTCAGCCCTTGCAATTGACAAGTATTTGATGTATCATTCCCCTGTTTATCAACTGATCTGAATGATGGTTAACCAAAAAGAAAAAAAGACATACCTAAATAGTTTGTGGTCAACATTTAGCCCTAACATCATAATCATAACTGCAATAAAAAATACTCTTTTTAAATACATTTTTGATCGATTCAACATGCAAAGAGTATGGCTAGCTTTACTCTCTCAGTGACAAAGTCTTTAAAAGCAACACAAAAATAAAATTAGGGTAGAGGACAAAAAGAACTGCTATTAGATTGATATTTTAGTCTACTGTTGTTTTTAACTTTCTCTGACTACTAACTTTCTTTGACATTCTCTGACTATGTTTATGCAGCATATACATCTTTTTAACATAATATACCAAGAGATCTTGGCTAACAAGCCATTTTTTTTTGTTTGTGTTAGTTAATGAAAAGTTACTTTTTTTTTGCTGAAACAATAATAGTCTCGGTTTCTCTGCAGATGACAGAAGAGATCTGGTAGCTTGTGTACAGTCGGCTTGTTAAATGGATCTGTTAAAAGACACACAGCAGTAGCCAGAAAGAAATGTCAGTTTGTAGAACAGGATAGAGTGCTCCATTTTACCTTTTGGCTCATTGGACACTGATTAGTTTTCAACACCTCTCGTATCAACTCTGACTGCCAAACAGACTGAAAAGACGTCCACTTCCAGGGGGGAGGAGGGAATCGGTTACAACCTGATGAAATCAACTCACAGCGGCATGGCTGGCAAGTGGTGGTGATCTCATGTCAGGCTTTGTTGTTTTTTATGTCTTATAGCTTCTTAATGCTTGGTCTAATGGGTTTAGTCTACAAAGAAGTTTTTTTCAGGTAAAAGAGAACATTTCCTAAAAAGACTTTGATAGTAAATAGTATGCTTTTTGCAGTAATATTAGTGTGGATTTAAAAAAATGCTGTGTACTAGAAGACTACTAGTACTTTAACCCAGGTTCAAATCTCAGACTCTATCTGCAAGGAGTTTGTATGTTCTCTGTTTACATGGGTTTTCCTCTGGGCATTCCGGTTTTCTCCCACATCCAAAAACATGCAGTTAGGTTAATTGGCTTTTCCTCAAAAATTGACCTTAGACTATAATAATGACATATGACTATGGTAGGGAAATTAGATTGTGAGCTCTGTTGAAGGACAGCTAGTGATGTGACTATGGACTTGGTACAGCGCTGTGTAATATGTCAGCACTATATAAATACTGTGTAATAATAATAATAATAAAAAATATATCCTAAAAACATCCACTTTTTGGCAAATGCTCTGGGCAACATGTTTAATATCCACATACAGTGTGGACCTATAATCTAATGGTAAATCCGAGCTGGATCCAATGACTGCTAACTTCTTTTGGAGTGGCTATGGTCAGATAATAATTAGATCATAGATGTTCAGAAGACCAACACTGGATCTGTAGTGTATTTTCCTATATGCCTCATGAACCTCTTGTGTGAAACCAAAAATAAAAGCAATTGTATTGTATTGTAAAAGGTATTTTTGAATAACACTGTGCAACACCATTTGTAGTGTAGTTTAAACGAGGACATAAAAGTAATGTATTTAAAAATAAAAAACAAGAATATTTAGAATTCAAGAGACAAGAGACCTAATTCTAAAGGGTCAATGGATAGGCAACACAAGTTTAATTTTCCAAACCTTGAAATAACTCTTCCACAGGGTGTCCTTAAAGGTTGTCATTTGATCAGGTCATGGTAGAGCTGGTGGTAGTTACTCACTGTTACCATTACTTGTTCTGTAACTTTGAAGACATTTCACACCACATCAAAGTAGCTTTCTCCAAAGCAAACTGGATTAGGGTCAACACATCTCCAACATACCAGAACAAAGGTAGATGACTGACTAACTACAACTAGCTCTTCTACACAATACTATAGAATTTTATAGTAACAGTTTTAGAAAACTTTTGAATTCTTTAGTAGTTGTTTTTGAAAACTTTTGATGACTGGACACACAGAAGATCCTGCGTCACAGATTTTTTCTTTATCAATTTTTAGTAGTTGTCCTGATCTGAAAAAATGAAGTACCACGCCATTCAGGTAAATTAAAACTTTTTCACAAGGGATCCACTTGTATAACAAAAGAATAAACTCTTTTAAAGAACTGGCCCAGTATCCTGTAAACTTTGACCAGTTTGGCTTTGGGTAATGTTACCTCTCTTAAAAAACTTTAACTTTACACCACTGTGGGGAAATGTAGAGGATCCCTTGAAAGCTGCAGCCACCATATTTTATTAAGTTTTTTATTAATAAATTTTAGAATAGACCAAGCGCCTGAATAGATTGCAGAAAAGTGCATTAGCTTTGGTTAGAATATTCAGACATCTGCTATATAGTATATGTTATTTCAGATGTATATGACAATTATTATATATATATCATACACAGTATTTATATAGTGCTGACATATTACGCAACACGTAAAGACATAGTCATGTCACTAACTGTCCCTCAAAGGGGCTCACAATCTAATGTCCCTACCTCAGTCATATGTCAGTCTTCTTAAACCATCCATGGGTTTGTTGTCTATTAGGAATGAAAATCCTTTAAAAATGTAACCCTCTTCACCTCCCCACTGGAGTCAACTTAGCTACTTCCATAAACATTTAAGATCTTGGCATTTTAAATTGTTTGCAGGTTTGCAAATAAAAAATTAAGGTGAGTTTTGCTAACCAATGATGATAATTTGCACCAGCCATGGAACCCCTGTACCTAAAATTCCTGTAGGTTAAAATAAGGTCAGTTGACCGATCATACATAAATTTTCCAACATAAAAAATCAGTGTACAATAGTAAACACAGCTAGAAACACTGATTGCTCATTAAGGAGAAACTTCATAACCCTGCCTTTCAAACGAGGTGCTTCAAGAGAGCGCACGGTCTGCATGCACCGGTCTGTGTAGTAATCATTACAATGGTCTGCCAATGTAATAAACAGAACAGAGAAGGAGAATAAATGGCTGAATAGCAACCAAGCTGCAGAGAATCTTTTAATTCCCAACAACAGACCCTCTGGTGACATATAGGAAAAATGTAAATTGTTTCGGCATCACATGGTTATAATTTAATGAGCAAAACTGAATGCATAATAATAACAACTTACTGACAAACGAGGTTTCACCCAGGTATCCTCTGCGTCTTAGGACGATCTCTAAGTATTTGGCATCTTCATTCACCACATAATACTCCTTTTCTATTGAAATCCAGGCCCAGTTTAGACGAAAGTGCTGATTCTTTAGCTTGTTTCCTCCTGTGACAAATATAAAGGCAAGTTTACATATTAGAAAAACGATACTGCTATTAGGACTAAAGCTGTCTTTTTATACCTGGACGCCAAGCCAACAGCTAAATACACAGATACATTACATATATGGGAGATGGTGTACCTGCCAAAGAATGTGTATTTTTGCTCATCCAATCTTGAGATTTACAGCCCTGTCTGGCAGGAGAAAAGACCTATTTTAAAGATATTCAGCCTGTGGCTAAAAAGCGCATTTGTATGGGGGGGAAATTGACCCAAACACAACACACGTGTCTTTATTGATAAAAACTATGTGTCCTATTATTGCAGTTATACTACAAGAAAATGAAGTAATAGGTATGCAAAGTCTGCAACATAGGAAGCCATTTGGTGGACATACTTGCCCAAATTAAATAAATAAACAGCCCCTCCTCTATATGAACCCAAATATTTTTCTAGGCATTTGGTTTAATTTCTTCCATAGTAAATGTACTCCCCAATAAAATACAAGTTAAGTAGAAGTTAAGTAGCCATCTCATATAGGAATTTTCAAATCCAATATATAAAGCAGTTCTGATAAAAACCAACCAGTATTTGGCCTTAATTCTCTAGTATCTTTGCAGAATCACATTATTACCTAAACATAAAATGAGAAAGAAATTGTGATGGCAGAATGTGTCCCTGGAACCTGGTATGCATGGTTCTATCACTACTTCCCTACACATCCATGACCCTTAACTACAACGAAACCCATTAGCAAATCCTTACACATTATCCTACAACCTGAATGCTACATTTTCTTTATAATACACCAAAGCTATCCTTGCACAATCCTGTGCTAAACCCAACACTGCATTGCAAAGTACTGGTGATCCTCCAGAAGGAACTTTTTAACATGGGTGTCTTTGGGAAACCCCTATTATACTATTACTATATATAAAGCTCATGGTATATTAACTTGGTAGTAATTTGGAAGAATGTCTCCTAAACGTCTGGCCAGTGAAAAGAATGTCACCCTTCCAGATAGCAAAAAAGATTATTTGCATTAGTTAAACTGACCCGACAGGCACAAATTGCTCATTGCTCAAGGAACCCCTAGCAAAGTATGAAGGAACCCTAGGGTTCCATGGAACCTTGGTTGAGAAACACTGCTCCGGAGTAGTTGAACTACTTTATTTTTCATATTGATTGAAGTGCATGTTTGCATTGGCAACATCAGACATTGCTGTGCACAATAGCTGTACAAAAATACAACTGCAAAAATACAAGGATGTCTACTTTTTACTACTGTATCAGTGGAGGTATGATAGTTCTCACCCAGTCTTGAAATCAAGCATGTCCTCCTTTCCTCATCTCCATTACATTGGAAATAAACTAATACCCATTAAAGCTGACCAAAAGCTAACACTTTTTTGCACTTTGGATAGAATATGATATATATATATATATATATATATATATATATATATACACAAGTTATAGTGAGGTTTGCACTAAATTATTTACTTGGAGGGCCTCTAGCCCACCCCACCAACCTAGTAGGTGAAAACCATACCTAAATGTAACAAGTTTAGGAATGTATTTACCCTACCCCTGTCCGCACTGCTGAGTGTGACCATCTGACACAGAAGATTCCTGTAAAATGCAAAGCGGATGAGAAGACACCCCTGTCCATTCCATGAGTGTCTTCCCCTGAAAGAGTAGGTAGTAGCTTTGCATTCCATAGTAATCTTTCCAGAAGGACGGTGTTTTCATCCTTATTTAGACTCTGCAAGCGGATAACAAGGGTACGTTTGATTCTACATTTTTATGCTTCAGATATGATTTTCACCTACCAATTGTAGTTGGTTTGGTAACCGGGCCAGGGGAATGTAAGTGGATTGTTTGCTTTGTATAATGTGTCTTATTAAGAAGCTTTCCTTTCACTTTCTATTCCGTAGACTCAACAAAAGGTGAGAGGATATCTTCTTTTAAAAAAATTAAACGGGAACTTGCCCAGGGGAATTTTCCTCTGTTCTTGTTCTTGCGGAAGCCCACTTGAACTACCCTCTCAAAGCTACCTCCAAAATTGTTGGCTGCCAATCTGCAAATACTCTCATGCTGACCCCATGGCCCCAGTCAGATAATAATAATTTCTAAGTACCCGGACATTTCTGGCCTAAATTCATGTTTCAGATTCAAAAATTGTTGAGTATTACCATAACAGAAAGGTACCTAGATTTTAAAGAGGGGCTTAGCAATAGTAACCCCCAGTTTTTTATAGGAAATGTTTAGCTAACCTTACTATTAATTATTTAAACACTAAAATGTAATTTTCTGAATCTGAACTTGCCATTACTGGAACCAGTGTTGTGCCAAGCTCTCACAGTATTTATACCTTCGTACCGACAGTCATTGACCCACCAGTTGGCCAGATAAATGTACAATTTTCATATTTGTCTGTATTTCTCTTCATTAACACACATTGCTTTAAACTTCAGCTGTGCAAAAGTACATTGAGCAGCAGACACATGGAACCTTTAAATCCTATGGTCAAGTACTTTGAAGAGCCTAGAGTCACGCTGAGACTTTTTGTACCACGTTACACTTTGCGTAGTTGCCCCATAACACGTGTATCTTTTGGAATCAAGCTTTAAAGACAAACCATTAATTAGACGTGCCCTATTTGTCTGCCAGCTGGCTGTGACAGCTGGCCGTCTGTGATCTGTGTAACGTAAAAGCCGCTTTGATAAATGAATGATGAAAAATAATCTTATCTGAGCACTCGCAATACATGAAATATGTTTTTTCGTTTCATTGATCCAAATCAAGCAAAAAGGTGAGATGTGCATGACCGATTTGTTTATCTCCCTCCGGAAAGAGGATTTGCGGTGTCACTAGTAACTGACAGAGGGAAAAATTGTACTTATAAGGATCAGATGATGTGATAAGATGATTCCGTTCAAAGTTCAACTGCTGCCAGAACACAATGGAGGCGTAAAATGCTAAGCTAAAGGCCATGATTACTGATCAAAGCCATACCTTCCATACATTCTATATCTAGCAAAGTAGATGCCAACCAAAACCTTTTTTATTTTAAATCTGGATAGTGTGTGGAAGATTTCATTTAAGGTTTAATATTGTCCAATCTTTTACAGAGATTTCCCCTTACTTCCTGTCTGACGGTAATATAAAAGACAGGAAGTGAGGGGAATTCTTCAATAGAAATTCATAAAGAAATGAAAGCTCATACTTCATACTAAGGACAGCAATACAGATATAATAAAGTGAAACGTGTCCTATCAATCTGTGAACTTAATATGCATACAGGAATACAATGGGTTTGATACCTAATGATAAAAATACAGCCTATTCACATTGCAAAGTGATTGATCCTCTTGCAAGGGATATAAAAAAAGGTATTTCGCTTAATAAATGAGATGAAGCTCTGCTGACTTCCGCCATTCAATCACGAGCAAGAAAAATGTTTTTTGTTAAGATTTCCTTGCATAGGATTGGGTATTTATTGCACGTCACCACATCTACTAAGCTAACTGAATTTTCCTTTGCAAGGTATTGCAAGATTTTCAGTCGTAAAGTATATTATCAAACAATGTTTATATAGTGGTGTGGAACAAGAAAAGACCAAAAAGAAGATTTACTAGATGAAATTGATTAAAAAAAGAAATTGATTTTATTGTGACACTAGAACCCTAAATTCAAGGCACATATAGTTGGAAGAAGTGATTACGGGACTGGCGGAGTATATTTTAAATACTGAATACAGTATATTGCAGGTAATGATAATATAGCAGGAAAATGCATACAAATGTTTGACTGCAGTATTGCTACAATATATAAAGCAGGGGCAAGCAGACCACAGGTCAGCCATGTTTTCTATTGATATATAGAGGTGATTCACGTTTTAATCACCATCCACTACTCACCTGAAAAATGGCGATCAGAAACTTCATTCACCTGAACACAGTGACTGATCTCCACTTTTTCTAACTGGAGCTTTGAAGTGTCAGTAAGGGGTCAATAGCCTTTCATCATGGCTGCTAATCAGCACTTTTAAAAGCGATCAGGGTGATGAAAACAAACACTGATCCCTATTGCAGTCTATTCTGTTCTCCACTTTCAAATAGGCCAGTGATATCTGAAGGTGTAAAAAGCGGCAGTCAGGCAGCTGATTTATAAATAGGACCAATGCAGCAGTAAGGCTACATACACACGTCAGATGGTTCTGGTCCGATAATCGGCCCAGGACGAGCGTTTGTACAGCGCCCGTCAAACGAACGACCGGCCTGGTGGATCCACGTGAAAACGAGAGAGCGCAGGTGGGTGCCAATTCGTCTCTCCATCCCTCCCCCTCCATAAAGCAGAACGGCACCTTATGTACAGCGTTCGTTCATGCATCGTGCAGTGAAAGATCCTTTCAAACAACAATTATTGCACTTGTGTAAATGCAGAGGTGACTATAGAAAATTCATTATTATGACATCAGAAAAATGTCATATTAATAAACAATTTGTCTGCCAAAAAGCTTGATCAACCCTTAATTACCAGACCCCTAAAAATCATAAAGTGCAAAGTCACCCCCATAACACATGTGTCCTAGCTTCTCTTTTTACTGATTAAATAAGGGTAGGGTGGGGAGAGACCTGTAAGTGAAAGTAAAACTGCAACACATACAGATCAGGTCCCCTGCCACTGTGTTGTGAGTCACAGGTGTGTAAATCCCATGAATATTGGAGAATAATACAAAACCTTTTTGGCAGGTTAAACAGTTCCCATATATTGTATATAATTAGCTCTTTGCCTGGAATTGAACTTTACCATTACCAGCCATGCAGCTAGGTACAGCAGACATGTACAACAATGGCTTGTGCTATTATTTGTCACTAGGATAAACGCCTGCATTTTTTTCAATTGTAAAAGAAAAACACACCTGGCTGAGAAGTACAAAAATACACACCCTGAAGCCATAAGCACCGTGCTGACACTCTGATCCATCTGCATTCTTATAATACGCCTCCAGGTATGGAGTGACACGCTGGAGTAATTCCTCTAGTGGCGCCAGACGGTTTCCTGCACGCTGGCAAATGATCATTGTGTGACAAAGTGTAAAGCAAAATATTGGACACTGAATAAAAAAGGTGTGGCTGATGGGATTATGTGCTGGATTGACAGTGATATGCGGGGGAATGCAAACGGATTACTTTGGTTGTTAACTAAACGATTCATTGTCTGCAAAAGTCTGAACAAAAAAGCAATAAAAATAAACCCAGACAGAACTCACAAGTGGTGGATGTGGGTTGTTCTAGCACTGCTCTGATGTCTTTTTTGGTAATATGTTCTAAAAAAATGGGACCAAGAAAAAAGGTAATAATGTAATAATTATAATAATTGCAATAATGTAATTTATTGGTTACTTTGGAAAGTTACTCAAAATGCAGAGATGCCAGATTTCAAAATACGCTGCCTGGCCCAAAAAAAGTCACACAAGCTAATATTTTTTTGGGCTGTCTTTAGCTTTGATTGCAACACATAATCAATGGTATTGTTCCAATAAGCTTATGCAATGTCACATTTATTTCCATCCAGAGTTGCATTGATTTTTCACAAGATCTTGTATTGATGATGGGAGAGTTGGACCCCCATGTAAATTCTCCTCCAGCACATTCTAAAGATTCTCATTGGGGTAAAGATCCGGACTCTGGTGACCAATCCATGTGTGACTATGACGCCTCTTGCTCCCTGAACCACTCTTTCACAAACTAAGTATATGTACACACGTAAGACTTTTGATGTTGGAAAGGATCTTTCACAATCCTTTTCAAGGACAAAAGATTGAAAGATGCAGGAACGAGCGTTGTACATAAAGTTCTGCACTATGGAGAGGGGAGGGAGGAGGACAACAGAGCGCCACCCCACTGCACTCTCCTCTCCTTACTTGCAATGCGGTCATTCGTCGCTCACCGTTCATGGATCCGTCCCGGCGGATCCACGAACAGTGTTGGACGGCCTCTGTACACATGTCAGATTCTCGTCCGATACTAGCCCAAAAGTGATAATCCGGCGAGAATCATCTGATGTGTGTACATAGCCTAAGCCCCACATTTTACCTTGAAATATGCCCATTCCATCAAATTTAGAAAAACCTGGTCATTCAGTATATTTAGGGAGTCAGATGAGCACATTTTTAGGAAATAAGACATTGACCTGACCAACTGAAGCAACCCCAGGTCATAACACTGCCCCCTGAGGCTCGGAAGTTTTTATGGCCAGGCAGTGTATATAGTAGCTAAAGGATGAAAAGGAACAAATGACACACCATGGGCCCATTTGCTCATCGGTGTCCTTCATATATGACATGGAAAATTGTGGATTTGTCAAAGATCAAATAAAGAAGTCCCCAGTGAACTCCTGCTGCTTTTATCCTCCTGACCATTTTATTTCACAGTTTAATGCAGATTTTTGTATTATTATTACAAAAATGTAATGAAATATTCCCATACCATGACTTTTTTTTTGGTTAGCACTGCAGACTTGCTGTACGGGGATTTTGATCCTCCAGGGATTATTGGTTTTCAACGTTTGTATGGTCATCCGTCAGGTATGCTGGTTTCCTCCAAAATCAACATTGGGGTTGATACAAAAGAAGTTTAGACTTCTCACCTGGCAAAGTGTGTTATCACTCTACAAGAGATAATTCCCTGGGCTTAGTGATTGAGATTAACTTCTGCTGACTTCCAGTTATATGCAAACATAAATCAAGTCTTTTCACATTTCTGTGTACATGATATATTTTGCAAAAGAACTATTCACTACATTTACTAGGATAAGTAAAATATCCTTTGGAGAGAGATCATTTATTTTGATGTGAACAATTTAATCATACAAAATTAGCCCCATTGGCTCTGTGTATTGTAGCATTGATGTGTGTTTGAGTGTGTATACGTTTGTGTATGGTACAAGAGCACCATTGATGGTTTTTTTCAGAATCCAAACAGAAATACATAAAATTAAAAAAGATATGAGCAGATGTCTGGATCTTAAACTTGTGTCTAAGGCCTTGTACATGTGAACAGATCCATGGCTAATATTGTGGTTGTCCAACCAGTCCAAGTGATTTTCTTATCAAATGGTCAAAGATTCAAAGCTGGAGAACCATTAGGGTATTCTACCAAACTCTTCAGTGTTGTGCATTGAGTTGGATTCCTATGTATACTACTACATGCAACCCTATGTCACAAAAGGCCACTGACTTTGGGGTTTGAGGGAGTTCATGTTGGGCACCATGAAGGCATGTAATAATTCCAGAAGTGGAAACAAGTAAAAGATAAGAAACAGACCACTGGAGAGGTAAGGTAGGTACACTGCCTCTTCTTTAAACATTTGGGGGTGAAGACTGCCTCTCATTAACTTCTACGATATATAAAGGAATCACATTCTTCCATTTGGAGCCGGAATTCCAGCTTTCTAAATTTTTGCCTAGTACAGACTTGAAGTTCTGTATCGGATGTTAAGAATTTAGCAGAAGAAAACAATTTATTCACAATTATGAACTTTAGTATGAAGGTTCATAAGGCATTATATCAGAGACAAGCCAAGAACTCGTAAAATTAATCTTCCTATGGAATTTTAGAGATTTTTTTTATCCTTTCATTTCATATAGTTTTGGCCAAGAACCTGAAAAATACCACACTGTAGGCCTGTGGAAGTATGCCACTTGCATTCTTTTCCGTTTAATTTTAATTTATTTCAGATTAATTGGGCTGTGCAATCTTGACTACTTAACTTTTTATAATCCTACACTAGGCAAACGCCACAGAGGCTTCCCACATGCCCCTTTAATCTTTTATGAGTCCAACTAAACTTTGATTTTTCATATAAATGGAAATATAATGGTTCCACACTGCTTAAAAAATCACTGCTAAACTTTGGGATGACATAGAATAAACCAATAATGTAAACTACTTTTAAATGCAACTAGTACCTTTTTTGGGGGATACAGTTTTCCTCAATTCTCTATTGTATAATCATCAAACTAGGTGTATGTTTAGACAGTTTAGTGTTATTGACCAAGTTTTGCAGTGCCAAAAGCCACCAAGGACCTTCTTCTAAGAACACTTATTTCTTAGCTATGTCGAATATTTATACATTCTCAGTCGATGACTTGGCATTAACATCCATAACTATATTTTCAGAATCTCTGCCTACATACCTGCTCCATTTCAGTGTCCCATAAGGAGCCACTAAAACAATGTGACAGCCAGGCAATTAGTATTTCAGAAGAGATCAGCAATTGCAGATGATATTTTCTGGCTGCAGGCCACCTAAATGACTTTATAAAGTCTAATCAATGGCCAAGGACCCTGAAATCCACTGGTACCATTCGTCTTAAACCTTCCCTCAAGTTCCTGCCAACATTGGCTCCTACCACCATGGTAGAAAATAAGATAAATGGTTTTATGTTGTGTTTGTTATATCCAGTGTATGATACAAGCTGGTAAAACAGAACTAAAAAAAACACTGCTTGGTGCATGTGCCATGCAATAGGAATACACTTAGATTCTGAGAACAATGTAACTCCAGTAAACATGAAGGAGTTACAGAATCAGTGGCCGTCCAATGGCCAAAGAAGATCGCAGTGGTCCCAGAAGAGTTGGTGGCATGATGACATTGCTGCAGGCACTTAGTAAAAAGTATTTGAGTACCATAATCTGCAAGTATGAACAGCATTATGTTTTATGGCAAAAGCTCACCCGAACCAAGAATTTAGTTCTGCTTTAAAATACTCATTGTGCCCAAGGTGAATTGTTCACATTTTTTCTGGAAGCCATGCTGCAGTCTAGAGGCATCAACACTGTATTTGACTATGCACCTGTAAAAGGGTTCCAGAGCTGACACATGATGTAGATACAAGAAAAATGTTGGGCCCACTGGGCATAATGGATACTTTATCGGTGTGTGCATGCTGATACAGATTGTATTACAGGTAAATAATACATTACCTAAGTGTCTGGCTTTACAATGTCAAATAAGTACAAAATGGGCCTTTAGAAGTGATCGGATCCACCAAAAAGCTGACAGCTCATCCTAGAAATGTAAATACTCCTCTGGCCATTCTAAAAAAAAATTCTATCATTCTGCTTTTGCCAAGGACATAAGCCTTATAGTGGAACTAATGTTCCATTTTACCTTCCATTGTGACTGTTGGGACTGAGTTTTATCATCCCGACCTGGCCAATCAAGTTGACCAAAGATCGAAACCAGGAACGGAAAAAGAAAGATGGTGGCTGCTACCATGGAACAGGGAAAGGTGAGTATGTTTAAAACATTGTGATCAGGCAGATGAGGGTATTTATTGCTGAAGTGGCATTACCTGTCCTTTCTGCAATAAAGGAACTGCTTGATGCAATTTTTTGAAGAACAGGTTTAGATCCCTTTCATGGCAGAGAAAAAGATAAATGTCTTCCCACAGTGCAGAAAACTTGCACTTAATGGAAGACTTCCTTTGCTGTTTTCTCTTCTTCACCTTGATGCTGCATGGGCACCAACTTCTCACATCTTCATCCGTGTTTCTGTGGTTTCTCTTCAAGCCATTGGGCAACAAAATTATTAAAAACAAAATAAATATCTATCCACTAGAAAAAAATTCTTTTCTGTAGAGAACTCTCGACAGATGAGATGAAATGGGCACAATCCTCCCCTCCTCCTGTGTCACTGTCTGTATCTGTCTGTCATTTGCAACCCATATTTAATGTACAGCGCTGCATAATATGTTGGCGCTATATAAATCCTGTTTATTATACTATATATAAAAATATTAATATTGACATGCCTACCAGGGAGAAGAGGATTGCCAATCAGCTCTACGGACACTGTATTTTCAACATTGGGAAGTAATATTGTATTATATCACAGCCCTAATGTCAATTTTAGCTGAAAGTCCAAATAAATTCCTAAATTTTGGAAATGACATTGTGCTCCCCCTTTAAATTAAAAAGAAAAAGACTTTACAGCAAACATGATCTAATGACATATACACAAACAGTGCGGATGTAGAGACACGCTCAGGTGATTTCTTGGCTGCCATTATGTTTTTTTCAGTTTTTTTCACATGTTCTGACAGCTTAATCCGATCCTCTATTCACTTCTGTGCAAAGTGTATGAGATTTTTCCTGACTCTGGAATTAACAAGGGAGTACATAAAGCACTTACAATTCTCTGCCCTGAAGTGGCTGTGTGAGTTTTTCAGCCTAACAATAAAACAAGCAGACCGAGTAATGCAAGGTGTGGAATGAAGGGATGTACAAATGTTCCTGTACAAGGTATCTGGATTTAGTAGATGCTGACAGGGGATTCCAAACAAATACTAAAACATGTTGTGCACCTGAGGTCATTCAAGAACGCAGAGCTGCCACGTAAATATAGTTTTGCCCTGTTTTGAAGTTAATCTATTGCCTTTGTGTTCCTGATCAATATTAATATTAATAATAATCAGGATTTATATAGCGCCAACATATTATGCAGCGCTGTACATTAAAAATCTGCAGAAGTTTCATAATATCTGAGGAATGATTAGCAGGGGATCAGATCAATGGTTCCCTGGGCTTCTCTTTCTTTTAGCCAGAGATGTGCAAAAATATTACTGCAAAATTTAGGAAGCATTCCAACTGGAACAACAATTGTCCATGCAATTCGTTTACATGCCAGGCCACATTTGAACATTGGAGATTTAATTGCCTCCCACGGATTCCAATTTGCACATCGCTTTGATAGGCAGCATACTTGGCCAACAGCAATGTGCATGAGACAGAATGGGGCAGCAAGCTTCAATACCCCCAGGAAGTGGCACACACAACAGGTCTGAAGAACAGGAATTGAGGGGAACTCTTCCTAATGACAAAAAGAGACTCTAGGCCTTCCCACTCTATCCAAAGATTTAAAAAAAAATCCTATTTTGCTACCACTTGAACTGCACAGGTGTCTGCAAAAAAATAAAGACGACATCCAGATATCAAAAAATGACCCCACAATATTAGGAAACTAAGAAGAACCACAGAAATGTGCAGATGTGGTGTGCAATAACACCAAGTACCATTATTGTAAGGAAAATGAACGGCTATCACTTTACAGTAAGCAATGGAATCTGGCAATACCCTAAAATGTGATATTCTGTATATTGAAATGTGACCATACTGGGTTAATAAAATGCAAGTAGCCCATTAGTTCCAGATGAAATCTCCATACACATTGGGATCACTCATGGCAATGTAAAATGACACACAATGTCAAATAAACTATACAATAATAAATGTTTTTCGGTGATGCAGATCTCAGCTTTGGCAGAACCATTCATTTTATCAGCTGGAAGACTCTTATGATGAATATATTGTGTTTTACAAAAATGAAGACATTTGGCCCACAAACCAACAAACCCATACTTTTTCAGTTTATAGATTTTTTACTATCTTTAAATGGGAACAGTTCTGTAATATTATCTCATCTTACAAAATAATAATTGCTTTAAACGGTAAACTTTAGTTTGCTTTCCAGACTCACATCTCAAAATCAATGTCCAATTATATTAGGTAATCAACCAAACACATGCAATCTGTTATAATTTGATGTTATAATCAATGTGTGATCTCTACGGACCGTTTACATGATCTGCACATCTTAGCTATTTATTTTATATCTTAAAGTAAACCTGTGCTCTAAAAACCCCAGGGGCCCATCAGCACTTGGTCCCCCGTACAACAAAGCTATAAGCAATATTTTCATATTGATTGATGCAGTATGGCTGTATTTTGCAATTTCATTACCACACCCATTTAAAACCCAGAATTTTTGTATTATATGAATGATATAAATGTATAATATTGTATGTATATAGGTGACTATAGGACAGGAAGAAAAAGAAATTATTTCTAATGTGAGACAGATACAAAAAAGGCATTCACCTTTCTGTACTTCCTTATCCAAAAAAGAAAAAAATGGCTTTAGATTTACTAGTAGTAGTATTTAAAAAGGATCATGAGTCAATAGGACAACATGTACTAATATTTAAATATTTTTCTTTTTATTTTCTTCTTTTGTGTACTGCTGATTTATGTCCAGCAGTCATAAATCACAGCTTGTGCCCACCATCAGCTCCATTAGATAATATATGGGCTACATGGTATGAAATGAAATATGCCAGGGGATAAATAATAAAAATGTTTGGCTTTTTCAAGATAACAGAAAACAAATCTTGACATCACACTTAAACTATGATTATTAATATTATTATTATTATTAATAATAATAATTATAATAATAATAATAAAAATAAACAGTATTTCAATAGCATCAACATAATACGCTGTACATTATATAGGGATTGCAGATGACAAACTAATACAGACAGTGACACAGGAGGAGGAGGACCCTGCCCAGAAGAGCTTACAATCTAAGAGGTGGGGGAAGCAGCAAACAATAGGAAAGTCCTACAAAAACAGGGCACTTGTTCCTGAGTCCATTATATTAGGGTGGCCATCATGACTGCCCTTACACTTTATGTATCAGCTCTTGGTGACAATGTACTTTATAAAAATCAAAACATAAAGTATAAAGTATAAAGTTGTGGGAAGGGATTGATTTTGTCTCCAGAAAACTTTGGCTTAATATTAATTTTTTATTACTATGAACATACAGCAATGTAAACTGAATAGGAATAAATGAAGCTCTTTTGGGCAAGGTCAAGCAATCTGTCTGTCATTTGCAACCCCCTATTAATGTACAGTGCTGGGTAATACGTTGGCGCTATATAAATCCTGTTTATTATTAATAATAATACTAATAATAATACATATGTGTGAGGGGGTCTGAAATGGTGACAACTCAGTTTGCAGTTGGATTAAGGACTGGCGGGGTGTTAAAGCAAAAATAAACTAACCCTACTGATTACCCATAACCCTCCCGCAGCAAACCACTCTTTGGCTCCCACCCCCCCATCCAATACAGACAGACGCATGCATATATGTAAAATGGCTACCTAAAATTAATAATAACATCAGTTTAAAAAAAGTAAATTACACTCCATATATCAAGTTTGCCAAGGCATTGATAAAAGTCACTGGCTGTCAACAGGGTATATCCTATTCCCTACACAAGAACAAATATGTGTGATCACCTGATGTTCAACATGTATGTTTGTACATTGCTCTCTGGAACATTAATGCTAAAACTGCAGCATCATGTACAATCAGCATTATACAGTCAATAGGTCTGATTTATTAAAGCTCTCCAAGATTGGAGAAGATAAACTATCATGGAAGAACCTGGGTGATCCAGGAAACCTACAACAGATCTCATTCTGGACTGAAAACATATGCCAGCAGCAAATGATTTTTAAGAAATCCATTCCAAGTTTGTTGAATAAACCATGTTCTTCCATAATAGTCTACCTTCTACAATCTTGGATAAATTTAATTATTCAGACCTGATTTGTGCAGAGGCTCTGGTGATTGTCACCATTTCTGGCTGAACACTAGAGTAGCAGAGTGACTACAAAGTCAGCTTCCTTCATATAGAAAAACTCCATGTCCCATGATTCCTTCCATGCATTGATTTACACTTGTAGTCTCAGCTCTGTACAGCACAATGGGGTGGCTACAAAGGAAGACATTCTGAATGGAGCATGAATTGTAGCCACAGACATTAAAGATACGCAGTTATCTACAAAGAATATAAAGTATTTAAAGAGAAGTGAACACATATTGATTACCCAGAGAGGAAGAAATGTATCACAAAAACATAAAACAAAATTTGACTTGTATTGTTTTCTACTGATTGACATTTAAACTGCTTGTTGACATTTGCCTCATTTGCCGAATTCTGCAATCAAGCGTACTGCTAAGGTAATGACTGTCAGCAAGTAGTTAAATCTCGGAGTAGCGTGGAGATTCAATTGCCCGAGTCGCCCCAGGCTCAGGAGTTATTTACGCAGAAATCCAAGGGGTTCACAAACTTTTCTCACCAGCTGTAGTCCATATCTAGCGCTCGTTCAGGTGTTCAGTGCAGCTGCGTGTGCTTTTATTAATTTATGTTGTCTGAACCTATATATCAAGCACCCATAGGAGGGCAAATGCTGTCATTTCCAGATCTCTGTAGCCTCCCCAGGCTACATGGTGTTTAAACTGTCAAGAAGATATACACGCCATTTTCATACATGTAATTGTAACTTCTCTATACCTTGCCTGTTATTTAAAAGCATTCTTCTTCTTTCCATATTGATCGTAAATTGGTCTAGACGTTGTCACACAGCAGTAGAATTTTCTATAAACTTAGAATTCCATACACTTGAATTGAAGAATGGCTGGGCACTGGAGACAATATGGAAGGCCATACAATGCCTGGAAGTATTTACTGCGGTTTGATTTACAGCACAGATATATAGAGTATAAAATAGAGCAGAATACAGCTAGAGGCCACATTAAAAATAAAATCTCCATACCCTACAATAAAGCAAACCTGTCATTTGAAGAGTAACTGTAGAGTGGGGAAGGGTTAGAACCTAGTTTACGATCATTTTATCTCAGATCTCATAGGCATGACCCTTCTCATTTGTTGTCTTGGCATTGTCACCAGGACCGGAAAAAATGCTTCAATAGGGACACACTCAGCAACAAAATCTCTTGGCCTTTCCTACTTATTACTTATAAATTTTATATTGCTATGTGCCCCTTTTGCTAATTACGTCCTACTTCCTGTCCTAGCAACAATATTGGTAGAAACGCTCCCCATTGGACACAAATTACAATTTACCTACCACCTATTTAGGAATATGGAATTAAAACAGACAACCTGGAGAAAACCCACAGAAGCACTTAAAGAGGGATTAAACTCTGTAGACTGTGCCCAAGAGCTAAGGGCTAATCACCAGTATTGTCTGTGCCACTCTACAGCTGATACCCATTACTGATTTACCATGCATAGGTTAGGGCAGGTACTGGCTCCCCCAAGTCAAACACTCCAGCAAGAAGAACAGTGATCAGCAAAATAGTGAAATCACCAAATCTAGTAATCTATGTCTTACATCTCAAACTTCATATATACCACATGTATCCCTGGGCACAGGCACATGCCAGAAAGAGAACTAATATCATTAAAAGTACTTTAGTTGAAAACCTTACTTATTATATGGAAGTGCTTAGGCATAAATACCATTTCTAAATATTCTCAATGTCATAGCAAATCTTTACTTTTCAGTTGCCATATAAAAGTCTCCTCACATGCCTATGATTAGCCTCTTGATCAGTTTCTTTGGGTAGATGAAATCCCACCTTTCTGCATCCTCTCACTCCAAGTTGCTGGTCAATGAAGCAATCCATCCAAGATACAAGCCAACAATCTGGCATAGAATGCAGCAATGGGTACAAATGATCTTAGAAAAATGATTAAAATAACTAAGGGTATTGTGTTTTGGGTCTTCCAAATTAGTCATCTGCCTTTTGTCAGCTGCCTATTTAGCACTTTTGAGAACATGGGCACACACTCAAATTGTTAGTGTAATAAATATATTTTTCTCATATACTTTAGTATGGTAATTATAATGATTTCTTTGAAAGATATGTTTGAAGGTTTGTTACTGCACTAAGTAACTGAAAAAAAATATTTACATAATTGCCATTTGCCCTCGAAGGCACAGGGTGGGACCTGGCACAATCATCACTTTGCAAATCTAAATGAAACATTAAAAAATAGTCATAAAGATGTATAGAAACTGAATTTAAAATGATCACTCAGCAAATCTAATTAATGCCAAGAGCACATGATCTCTGTAATGGTACTACATGACTGTGGACCATGGGGCTGCAGATTGTTTTGGGGTCACAGTTTTGGGAACATAAAATCTGTTCAAACAGCACCAATACCAGATGTAGGATACATGTGCATGATGCCCCCTTTCTTATGGGTTCATTGCTAATGGGTTTCTGCCTAAGCCGCCTCCTCACTTTTAGTCTCTATAAATAGTACTGAAAAATTAAGAAAAAGTTTTTCTGCAGCATATTTTAGATGCTGGAGGTAAATTGAACACTGGAGCTTTTCCCTTTCCCCACTGGCTTCCTATTCTAATAGGGTTAGGTACGAATGAGCTGGCATGGGGCAGCCTAAAAAATGAAATATTGTGCATACTCAGAATTACCCATGCTTGGCCCACAAAATCTGTTCAAACAGCACCCATCCCTTCACATATACATTGCGTGATGTATAATTAATGGGTAATGTTACTACAAAACTTGAACCTTTTTGGGAAATCAGAGAAATCTGGTATTATATGGGCCATGAAGATCTAACAGAAGAATCACTGTGATAACTAGGTGACAGCCTATTAAGCAAACCAGGAAACAATATTGCAAATACAAAATGGTAATCTTATCTTGGATTTGGACAGATATTGGCCCATTGTGGTAAATGTAGTTACATAGGTAAAAAAAAAAACAATTAATGGCAAGTGATTTAGTGGTATCATGGTAAGCAGGAGTTCTGGTATACACTGCCCACATAAGACATTATATCTGAATGTATTGCTGAGAATACAAATGAAATGTACATCCTTTACACTCCACCAGCCCAGAAGAGGAGGAACTACAGATGGCCCAGTGACTAGGTCAGAAAAGACCTTGGTAAGAAATCCTTGGCAACACTTTCAGCAAGGAATTTGAATGTTCTCCCTGTGCTTGTGTGGGTTTCGTCTAGGCGCTCCGGGTTCCCCTTCACCTCCAACAACAACATAGGTTTAATTGGCTCCCCTTGAAAACTCTCCTTGGTGTGTATAGAGAATAAGCACCACAACTAAAGCATAGCAGAAGTCCCATTTACATATATAAAAGTAAAAATAATATATATGGGCTGGCCAAAAACTAGCTTAAGAGTGGAAATATGACTTGAAAGATGCTAAACAAATTCAGTCTCTTCTAAAGATTTGATGGCTGATGAACAATGAGGTCATGACAAAAAAATACAAAATATTCTTTATGAAACAAAAACATCCATCTGTCTAACTTTTCATTATTCATCTAGCATAAGAAAACCTTAAACCTATTTTTAACTTAAAACTTATTTTACAATTTATATAAAACTGAATTTCTCTTTAAATACCGAAAATGTCAAGAAATGTCATGGTTGCCAAGGCACAAAGGCAACTTTTTTTTTGGAAAACTTGGCATAAGTTAATTAGAAAACCTTTCAAATAAATAACAATTAATTGGGACCTCTACTCACAGCTCAGGGGCGTCACGGTTGCATGCATAAAGAAAACACACACAAAAATAGTTTTCGAAATGTTTTGTTATGGAAACTATGTGGGTGAACTAGGTCATATAGTCAACAAGAATTGTTAGAAACAAGACCAGAGTCTGGCATTCATGTTACCATGATTTAAAGGAGAATTGAAGACAATAATGGGGATGGATCGTAATCAGAAAACCTTACAGCCATACTTTCCTATACTACTCCCAAACCCCTTCCATCCTCCTGTAACCTACTGCTGGCATCACTATTTTATATTACTGTTCCAATGCTAAATGTTCTAATACTAAAAAAAGAAAACAAATTCAGCCACTACATCTAAGGACCCGTAAGCCTTAATATATGATATTTGTTCATAATTATATATTTCTTAATTTGTGTAACTTTTATATCTTTCATTGGGCACACATGTGTAACCCTCAGTCATATGCTAATAAAATTCCAATAAATGAATCCAGCTTACTCCAAATGAACGCTTTAAAATTCTACTGACCCAAAAGCCTTTAAACTAGATTTTTTAACAATTTTATATTTTAATAATGCATAGAGTGCAATGACTTTCCTTATTCAATTTCACTGTTTAAATGAAGAAGTCATCATGTAGCTAGATAATCCCATTAATGAAGTATTAAAACTGACAACTTTCAAGGTTCTCCTGATGGTCTGCCTATTGAGATTTAAGTGCTGACATTTCCTATGGAGCATTGTGGAATGTCGGTGAAAAGAATTGTCAGTGCTCAGATAACCTTTCTTTAAGCCTAATCCAAGGAGGCTTCATTCACCGTCAGAGGAGCAGGGTGAAGATGAGCTTTCATCAGACAAGCGTGGTCATAGAAGTCAATCTCAGGATCAAATCTTCAGTCTTGGATGGGCACAAGTTATGTAACGCTTTTATTCTACTGTTTACACCTAACCCCAGTCACCTCAACCATTGCTATTCTACAGATTTCTACCACATAGGTCTAAGATTTAAAGCAGAACTAAAATCTGAAAAAATGACAAGAAGACAGGTTAATTATTGCAGCAAGGAAAGGCTGTGTCTCTTCTGCAATACAATAAACTAACCCACCTGCCAATCCTTATTTGAAAATTGCTTGGATTGTTTTGACTAAGTTATGGTTAACAACTTTACAGGATGTCTGACTAAGTAAAATAAGTAAAATCTGAAAAGAAAAAAGGCTGTCTTGTCATGACTTGTACTTTGATCATTAACACCCTTTAATCTTTGAGCTACTTGATATCTGATGGCTGTGTCTATGTTTGTGAGCACCACAAATCACAAATTTTTACCACCCCTATAGAGGAAATGGGAAGCCAATGCTGAGCTCATTGGAGCTTTATGTGTCATTAATATGGGACAAACATGAAGTATACAAAAAGAGACGGAATTCAGGACTCCCAATCTACATAATTGTTCGGGACCAGTGAATAAGTGACAGTATTATATGAGAACCGGATACAATGTGTCATGGCTGCTTTGTTTGGCGTACTCTTTGTATGTCATCTGAATAAACAGGGCAAAAATCAACAAGTCTTTGTTGTGTACTATACGTGGAGGAGTGTTTGCCTTACACCAGTAATTACAGGAGTCATGACTTGCTAGCGGGGGTGAACAGTTCCATGTTTTGCTGCAAAATGAACGATGAATGTGTCCGCTTCAAATGTTAACCCTAACAGGTACTCTATCTCATACATACCCATCACATTGAGCACTTACATAGAACTTCAGATCTGAACTTCTGAAGGTCTACATGCATTTATTATATATGTCTATCAGGGTTTACCTGGGATGCCAGAATCAACTTAACTAAGTGAAAGATAGAGGTTGAAAGTTCCAGGTGGACATATGCTGGGATCTTCATCTGCGTGTGCTGGTGTGGAGCTTGGGTCTATACACGAGTCAGGAGAAGGAGGAACCTCATGGAAAGGGTAATGAAAATGACCTAGAGAGTTGACCTTGCTATAACTAACATATATATATGTAAATACTTTCAGAAATGCAGCTTAAATATTTCCAGTGCTGAGTTTTATGGGTCTGTATGTACATGAAAGTACACAACTTTAGGGAAAAAAAGCAGGTAGAAAAGCTAGGGCTGAGATACATAGGACCTGGTTTATCAAAGGTCTCCAAAGCTGGAGAAGATAGACTATCATGGCTGATTTAGCAAACCTAGATTGGATTTCCTAAAAATCATTTGCTAAAGTTTGGCAAAGGTTTTAAATTCTGGACCAGATCCATTCCATGTTTGCTGGATCATGCACCTCCCATGATAGTCTATCATCTCTAGTCTTGGAGAGGTTTAATAAATCAGAGCACCATAGTATACAAGAATATATTTGCTTGTGACGAACTATGAATCTTTCATTTAAGCTTTAATAAATGCTCTCTTTCATTTAATACTGGTTTTGAAACTTTTTTTTTTAATGGATAGACTCAAAAAAACTTAGACTCTTTGTCACACTTTTATTGATGTCTGGGTTCTTGCTAGTGAAATTCATCCCTTTATTTGTCCGTTAGGCCATTAAGATAGAAAGTGGGGGGAAATCTTCGGAGGTATCAACCAAGACGAGAGTAAACACCCATTCTGGTGACATTGTCAAGAAGCCAACACCCTCCCTTTGTAGAGATTTTTAATCACTCCCTGTAGGTATTTTGGAAGAGCCATACATGGGAAACTCCCTATTGGGACACAGGCAGCAAAAAATAATCTTTAGTTTTGAAAACATTCCTACTTTATCCAAAACTGAAGAGATATTTTTTATTCACTATCACTTTATATTGCACTATATTCTTCATTAGCAGACATGCAAAAAAAAAAAATACAGCCACCACCCTGTATTATAAAAACAATATTGATTAATAATCTAGTTAAAGGGCATTTGTGAGATTGCCATATGAAAGCATAATACCTTTATGCAGCTGAATAGCACAGCATGACTAAGCTGGCTTAAGAAAGGCCATTATGGTCTTATTGTGCCTATATAAAAGGTTAGCCTTTGCTTTCAAGAGAAAAGTGAAATCCTAGTTGTTGTGTTATATTAGTCAGGGGCCCCTTTAAGCACCTATTATAAGATGTGTGAGAAACATGTATTACTTTCTGTTTTTTACAATGTATTGATGCATTACTTTGTTATTTTACATACATAATTTTTTTTACAATTTTCAATAATTTAAACTAAATCATATGTAACGTTTCAATCATTTTCTGTATATAATTGAACTGTTCTGTGCCTATTGAATACAGATATATTAAACTGTAGACTTGTCCAAGAGTATTCTACATTACATATGCTAAACAGTAGGGTAAAAAGTAATTCGCTCACGTCAATCTTCTCTTGGAGTTTATATAGGTGTACAAGAAATAGAAAGAAGCCTTTTTTTATCCAGCTTACCACCCCTTGATTAAAAATTGTACTTAATAAACTGTAAGGAATGTCACACCTTGACATTTTGTATATTGTTTTTTTTTTTCTTTTAGGCCCCTGGAGAAGCCCCTAAGCACTTGTGATGGATACTCTGCTTCAGCATAATTGTTTCTGAGCACAATTCTGAGCCCTAAAGGCAACTGTGATTTGCCAGGAGTCAATTTCATGGTTCATGGTCATGATTAGGCTATGGTTAGAAGTAAACTGAACTCTTTTACCAAGCTATGGACATTTATTTATTTACAAATTTTTAACAAGCATTAAAAAAGGCCTCTTACTGTAATGAATCTAAACAAAACTCAAAAAAGAGCGAGTAGAAAGAAAGTGATTACATTATTCCTCTGATTCATTTTGTTTCAGCTTAAAATTATTATATTTATATTTTTATATTTTTACATCATTGGGTTTCAGTGGGAACCATGTTGTGCCAGTACAACTTGAACTGCTGTGAGATGGAAGAATGGCCACTTAAAACTTCAAGCTTTTTCTTTTTTTTGTGTTGGCTTCCATGGCTGATCTCCTCCTATAAATGAACCCTGACTCCGAAACTGAAAAGGTAATCAGAACTTTTGATCCAGACCAGTAAATCAAAAACACCAAAGCCAAAGAAAAAAAATACCAACCAAATGGTTGACATTTTCTAGAGGTCAGCGAGGGTGTTCTTGGGATTTTTCTCATTACAGGTTTCCGTGACTACTTTTTCCTTATCTACTAGTGTAATAATGGGTACACACCTAAACTTGGGCTACATACTACACCATTGCGCACACCATATTCTGTTTCTTTCACTGCCACACTCCATATTGCTCTGTACCCAGTGCAAGGGCAAATATTACCCATAAGCTATGCAGTTCACAATGGATGGTCATCTAACAACATCTCACAGAACTCAGTATAACTTGGTCACTGGCATGTTTGTATATCCAAACAACTTCTGATGAGTAGCTGTACCCATTGCCCATTGTTGGCGTAGAAAATGTTAGTTGTAGTTTGTCATCATTATGAACCATTTGCATCCTTGTGTGATGAACATGAAATCGGAAATTGAAAACAATCCTAACGCATGTGCGGGATCGTATAGAGAGCAGAAAAACCAGACGGGAGTTATGATTTTAGTTGATGGTTTGTGGTTTGTCGTTAATTCATGAATGATCAATTGGTAATGAACTCAATATGGTGAATGGATCATTTGTCATTTCAGGCAATCAACATTTTTACTAAATGCTATAACTTCCCATAAGATCAGTGCATCCACCGTGCAAGGGAAGCTTAATGCTAACCCAATAACTAGCTAAACATTTACAGAGTCTTTAAAACTCCAGGAATCTTACATAGAACACAAAGCTTCTGTCTCTGGACACGTGTCTCCAGATCAGCTGCCTTGGATGATGCAGAAAAATCTCTGTTGCTTTAAAAGAGACGAAAGGGCGCTTGTTATATCATTGCTATAGGTGGTATAACATTCTGGTATAGGTATAACATTCTGAGGAAGCAACAGAAAAATGAGCTCCTAGAATGTGGTGCACTGTCTAAGAGCTTAATAAAGCAGTCAATCTGATAATCCCTCATGGGAATCTTCCAGGTCCATGTGTTTCAATAGCAGCTATTGATTCCCACCAATTCCCTGTCAGATTCCCTGTTTTATACATAAAGCCCTAAGAGTTGGTAGGAATGATAATGTCATATTAAACATACCTATATGCAACGGCTGTACTTATGGTATTATATAGGAGAACACTGAGTCCTTAATTTATAGATGCTTTAATTAAATTATTTTTTATGCTTCTGAGATAATTGTGATCACTATGGTATGGTATGGTATTTATGATGATAATAATAATCAGAAGAAAACGTGGGTAATAAAGTTATATAATTATGCATACCTATATAAAATGATCCCCTCTTCCTATAACTTAGGTATCTCAAAATTCATTTACAGGTGGGTTCGCAGTGATAGTCTCATATATATCTCAGTATAGTTTTTATTTTTGCTAAATTAAATTGAACATAAAATCTTGAATTCTGAATGCTAAATATATTTATGTTCCAAATCAAAACCTTTGACGTACCTGAGCCTCTGTTATGTTGCAACTGGCTTTGCAAGTCTACTAATATGTAACTAGTTTAAACATTATCTTCCATCTTGCATTCTTTAGTAAGCAGCTCCAGCATAAGGATGGAAGTAAATGATAACATAACCAGTCACATACCAGAAATCTACTAATCACTAAAAATGTAATTATTGCTGGACTTGAAACGTCATTCTGGGTGGAAGACACCTCACCTGTTCAATAAACAAGTTTTATCTTTTCCTGAATGAAACAGTCCGCTGGCCGACTATAAGGAGAGGATTTAGAATCATCAGAGGCAAGCAGGCATAGAAGCAATGAACTATTTTCATCAATGACAAATAGTACATGGCAAAAGTTATAACTGTTAAATCATTGCCAGACATAATTTTTTATAGTCCTAAAAATAATAAAAAGATTGTGGGGGTCTTAGGATGAATTTGTTATCAATTTTCTAGATAGAGTTCTTCTGGTCTGCTATAAAAGAAATATCCAACTGGGAGCGACAGTCCTTCTTCCATGGTTTTAAATTAGGTTTTAAAAAAGGTAGGGCAGGGTACAAATTTTTAATCAACACAAAAAGTCATGAAAGAAATTTAAATACTTTTTGTTCTGCATAAAAATCTTCAGTCACATAACCTATTTTCTTTGCCTGGGGTCTATATGCCAAGTTGATAGACAGGACTATATTGTTTGTAAAGTTGCAGCTTATTCCCTGAGCGGACCACGTTCCTTGGATCGGATTTGGTATGTAATAAATTATGCATTATGGAGAATGTGGCAGCAACACTGCAAAGCCTACAAGCAGGGTGTCCAAACTTTTTGCAAAGAGGGACAGATTTGGTTAGGTCAAAATGCGTGGGGCCGACCACTAACTGCGGGTCCCACACAGCACAAGCCCACCAGGGTGACGTGAGGGATTCCCTGTGCACGGAGTCGGGTGTCAGTGCGGGCTCCATGCAGCACGTTCTTGGAATCAGAGTGGGCGTGGTCCCACTATAATGACAGCACACGCCCACTATAATGACTGTGGGTCGGTGGAAATCTGAATAGGGACCGCAATTTTTCCCCAGGACGGACTTTAGACATGCCTGGCCTACAGCAACCTGCTGATCATTGCCACCATTAACCAGGAATGCCAAATCACTGCCAGTATCAACAGATTTTCTCATAGAAAATCAAACTGGTCTTCCAAAAAGTAGGGCACAGCTAGTTTTGATATTTTTTTTTGGGATGCTTTATTGTATTTTTGCTTTTAGAGATTGCTGATGCTTTATATATCTCATGCTCAGTCATTAAATCCAGGGAACATGTATTTAAGAGAAGCAACTGGAGCAACTTTCCTTACTTATCCAGTATGATTGACAAGTGCTTAGAAGTATCTCCAGTTTTCTGGTTGTGTGGCTGCCCTCTTACCAACATCATCACATACATGATGACATCTAAGGCCCCCCAAATTCTAGGGTTGTAAAAGTAGCAGGGAAGCCATGTCAGCAAGGAATAATGTTGGTATTCCTCTGCATTACACTCTACTACATTAAAAGTTCATTAACTCGTGAAGGTGCAGAAGGACATCATGTGACTTTTCTTACGGCTGACCAGAGATCAGCTTTCAACATATAATGTTATCTTATATGTAACTTTTTTTAATACAGTGTACAAAAATATGAATTTCATTTTTCATGAGGGGATGTGTATGTTTCAGTTCTGCACTTCATAAGCTCTATCAGCCCACCATTGTTAATACAGCTAAAAGCAGCAGGTTCAGTAATGCTAGAAAATTAGATTAACATTTAATACCTCTGTAATTTCACCTCATTAGTGCAATTACCACTTGACAGCTGACAGAATGTGATCCATCTACTGGAGATATTTGTTATATTTTGAATTGTCTGGCATTCAGTAAACCCTTCTTATCCCGGAGGTTTACTCTAAGAGAGAGTCTTAAAGAAATATCATCTATTCTTCCGAATGCAGACTGTAAAAATAAGGAACCGTAAATTCTCATACAATGTAGTTACAGGACTGTTACACCATCTTCCAAATCACATATCTTGAAGCAGACACCTAATGTGGTTAGACTATGTATGTCAGAAAGTAACACAGAACAGGACGGCTGACCACCAGCTTATGTCTAGGGTTTTCCTCAAAGTGGTCTTCTCATCAGAGATTCCAGTAGAAAAATGGCCGATCAACCACTAAAATCCCTACAGATGAATACCCACTAACCATTTTGTATCCTAATGTGGGGGGACCTCAATTAAGATTTTTGGCTGTGACCACCACGACCAAATGGCTTTACATTATTGGCCTCTCATAGCACTTACCCTATGAATTTATTTTAAATTTCTATTAGGCTGTAAATGATGTTCAGTTTAGTACTGAGTTCTTTAGAATGCAAAATTTTATTCCAACTTGATAATACAGCTCCTGCTGTAGTTTTAATTCTCTCCAGTAATACGTTATGGCTTTCATTTACTGCTGCACCATTGTAGTTTTCAAACTCTTTCTCCCCTTGGCCATTCATAAAATACAAAGTGTTCTATACCTTTGGAGAAGGTGTCTGGTCACGAGGTTTGCCAAAAGTGCCCTAGAGCATTTAAAAATCAATCTTACTTCCTAGCATAGAAGGCTTGCAAAGGCCTGGGTCTAGGCCAAACACGCTATCATATAGGCTTGGGAAATTTAGAGAGGATTTGATAAGATTTTGAATTATTAACCAATGTACATGTAACAGCTAAATTCTATTTCTACTAAGTTACTAAAATCAAGGTTCCCATACAGCTGTCTCTGAACAAAAAGATACTGCTGAACCTCTATGGTTGTGTAGAGAATTCACAGGTAAAGTATCTCCTCGAACCCATACCTCAAATAACTATTCCAAGACTCCACTATTGTCCTCTACCTATGTCCAGTGTTCTCCCCAGCCCCTTTGGGCCGGGCTCACCACTCAGCAGTTGTTGAGCGGTTACTGAAGAGTTGGATCACAATATAGGGGGGGTTTTCCCACCCAACCTAAAACAATTTCTGGGATGAACACTGCCTATGTCAATATGTCTTGTGGGGTTGTAGGAGCTGGTGGAAAGGACCACCAACCTCTGCTGAGGACCATGAGTGACACTACGAAATCAACACTTTTCAAAAAAACTATGCAAGATATCTTTGCACCAAAGTAGAATTTGGCAAAGAGAGGGTAATTACTACGTTCTTTTGACAGTTGTTTGGGCACATTGATTTTACAGGCAGGGTTACTTTTACCTTTTCAGTCAAAGGATGCAGTTTAAATAATTATTTAGACTGTGGGAGAGCATTTCTAACACACAAAACAAAGATTAGTAATCCCAGGATTGGCTATCCATTCCAGGATGACAACACGAGACTTTAAATGGTCTAATTGCATCTAACATGCCCAGGAGTAAGGAAAGTTTCATGTCACACATTTTAATTCTTAACATATTTTGAATCATCACTCATACTAATGAGATGACAGCCGTGAGGTGGTAATGCAGAAAATTGTCCTGGAATGTAATGTAAATATCCAGCAGGGTATGAGCAAATCATTCTTTAGACCATATGAGATATCAGGATTGCATGTAAGCCTCACAACTGCTCAGGTTTTAAAGTGAACCTGTAATCACCTCATATAAAGAAAGGTAACTCAACCTCTGTGTATCAGGCAAGCTGGTCTTAAATTCCCAGCAATTAACCAATTAGTCAGCAACCTCCTTCGGAAAATCCTATGCAAATAATAAACCTATAGGTCAGTCATGTTATAAAAAAAATATGGGTATAAATGATCATTGTATAACAAACTCTTTATAGGCCTACAGGGGTGGGTCCTTTGCCCACATAGTTTGTGCTTGAAGTGGCCATTCTTTCTTACCACAAAAAGTAGGGACACTCATGTTAATAGTAAACATCAAACCAATGTTCAGGACATCACTACTTCTAAACCACAATGATGACTCCAGTACCCACTGAATGAAATTCTCATGCAGTTCACAAACTTGTTGCCATGACTATGTACGGGCCAAGAACTACTGCTACTACTAACATAGACGCTGAATGCTGATCTCATGAAACTCACAAAAATGGCTGCATCTTTGAAGGCCAAGGCCATACTCTTGCTCCAGCTAGTAACAAAATACAATATGACTTATTGTAGGCCAGAGGTCACCAAATTTTTTATTTTGGTGGGATTTAATTGGCTGAATCTAGCTCACCAGGCCATTTGTTGACAATGCTGCCCAAATGACAGGCCTCTAATATAAAAATATTAGCTCAATGAAGGCCAAAATTTTTACATTGAATCCTCCGGCAGTCTATCAGAAAGCCCCCAACAACTATCTCAATGGAGGGCACACTGGTCTACAAGAAATTTGTGGGGTCAAGACAGCTTCCTGACCTCGGTGGCCATTTTCTTACTGGTGTAGGCCAAGAGCACACTGTTGCTTCCACTAATAGCGTAGGTATTGTCAAAGGTGTATGAGGCCTCAAAAGGCCTACAAAATGGCTACTTTGACTGTATGATGGCCAAAAAACACACCTGTGCTTGAGCTAGTTACAGGAAGTAGTATATGCAGAATGTAGCCCTCATAAGGTATACAAAATGGCTATATAAGCCAAGTATGCACTCTTGCTGCTGCTAGAAATTCGAAGTAGCGAATGTAACATAAATAAACTTTTATAGGCATGCTCATTAAACACACCAGTGGAAAATTGGAATTGTAAAACTAACAAGATCATTTATATGCTCTGCTGAAGTATGACAATGTATATAGAAACATGGCGAGGAATAACAGTGAGTGCAGGGATCCAGAGAATAGAAGCATGCAAAACGCATACTTTCTACTGAATGTAATAAAGGAAGAAGGTCTAGCATGGAAGAAGAGGTGGTAACACTTGTAGATCCAAGAGTAAACACCTTGACAGGATTTGATACATTAAAAAATTCCAAAATAACAAAAATGTTAAGTCCTATGTATACAGATAAAGTGTCTCTAACCATCTGGTACTTTTACTTATTGTAATGTTTTTGGCATACAAAACTGCTGCAAGGGTTACCGTATCAGTATGTAAAATGTGGGGAAAACCAATTTATAATTTATATAATATTATGTTCTATATTGTATTATATATACCTCACATCTCCAATCAGTCTGACCTATTCACTTTACATATTAACGTTGCAATGAGCTTAGAGTTTACAAAGGGAAAATAGAAACACTTAAAACAAACCATTTTTGCCCTGGAGTTCAGCTTTAAACCCCAAATAGATATATTGAAACCATACACACCATGTGAAACACTCTACATATGACTACATATACCGGCTTGTTGATTACATTCTTGGTAGGTAAAATTATTAGGAATCATATATATACAATCAGCTATGGGTATTCTTCTAACACTAGGAAACTTCTGGATCTAAAACTTCAGGATCAGATTGTAATTATCCTGGTCATTCTCTCATGATCTTGGAATTACAGGCTGTGGAGAACCCCCGAAAACATTTATTACATATATTTTACATTATGGATACTGGTTATTATTGCGTAGCATTATTCCAAAACTTATTATTAGATCAATTGTAAATTTACAAATAGTTTTAAGCCAGTCACCAAACAGAAGACAAGCTTACTACAAAACACAAATTGTTAGCAACAACAAACTATTTAGAATAACAAGTTACCAATATTTGTGACTGCTATTTGTAATGCTAAGCTGTTCAATATTGAGGATGTTTTATTATGTCCTCCAAGACTCAAGAGGATAGAGAGGCCCGTAGCCGTAAGAATTAGGCGCAGGGTCACATGACCGGGTGCTAGGCCTAGCCCAGAGCTTTTAAGGGGTTAAGAAAAAGGTAGGTAGTTATGACAATGGTGTTTATAAAGGATGGGCTAGAAGGTCCGAGCTACCCTGGTCAAGATAAATATAAGAAAAATGGGTGATCCAACAAACCTGGAATGGATTTTTAAAAAGACATTTGCTTTTTGTTAGCAAATGTTTTCAAACCTGGACCAGATCGATTTCATTAGCTGGATCACCCAGGTTCTCCCATGATAGTCTATCATCTCCAGTAATGGAGAGCTTTAATAAATAGCACATACTCTCCAACAAGTAAGAAATACAAAAAGTCTTTTGCTTAGTAGTGTAAAGGAAGGCTACAACCTTTGTCAGATTTGTGTCCCTGGTTCAGATTTATTTCCTGTCTATTGAAGCTGTAATACTAGTAAAAAGCAATATATAGACCCGATAGCAGATCTGGACCTGCAGCAGATTCTTTTTCTGGTTCATATAATTAAACATATCCAAGGCCATCCCAACATTCCATGATGTAAACAGAATAAAAGCAGGTCACATGACTATCCACACGAAGGTCGCATATCAATTCAAGAATTTGTAAGTTCCTCTCTCAAGATGAAAAATGTTTGGCTTTGACAGTCGCTTATGAACCAACATTAAACAAGACTACACTGACTTGACTTCAATCCTCAGACCAGCAATAACAAGTCAAGGCCACTTACTTGTGATTTATAACCATTTACTTAGCTGAAATCTTTCCAGCAACTTCAAAAAAAAATCTCACTTTGCAATCTTCTACTCTGACAGTAATCCATCACCAACAGCTAGTTTCAATTCAGGTCAAATTGCTTTTAAAATTGTCTTATGAACATTTTGACTTATAGGTAAATTAGCCATGATTGAGTTTTTAAAAGGATTTGATTACCAATAAAGCTGCAAATATATGAAATATAAAAAAAAGAATGACTTTTTAAACTGGTTAGGAATCATATTTGAGATGCATTTAGGATTCAGAAGATTTTAAAAGAGTATTTGGCAAAATCTTAATAAATGAATAATAACTTTGACTGAGCAACAAAAGCACATTTTTGATAATGAGTCACTTACAGAATATTCAGCTGTGATTACATGTGAATTCTAGTTGATGCTTTGAGTTTTACGTGGGGAGTGCCTATTACATAGGGCAAAAAAAGTTCATTTAAAGTGGAACTAGACTGAAAAAGTCACCAAGAGAAGCCAGGCAAAGACTTTTGCAAAAAACTGTTGCACGCTCCCAGTTGCTATTTGTTTTTTTTGCTTACATTGCATGGCACATTAGTGGCTGTTCAATAGTCATCATCTGATCATGGTGGATCCAGAGGAAATGGTTGGGAAGATAGCAGCTTCGGGGGATGCAGGAATGACAGGTTTTTGGACCTGTAATTGCTGCATGGTGCTAAGAAAAAAGTAATTGAGTGCTAATTTTGGCAAAAGCTCCACCCTAGCTTCATTTCGCTTTAAAGCAGAGCTAAAACCTGTAGTATAAAAAATTTTTCTTGGACTGTATTTAGGTGTCCTGTTTACCCAGTGCTCCCTACAATGAATTTAAATTCTATGTAGAAATATTTCTGTGAAATATGTGATGCCAAATTTAGAGGCTATGGCATAATCCACTTCGCTCTCACCTGGAAAATGGATTAAAGGGCTTGTATAGGGCCATAAATATTGTGTTGCTGCAGATTGCAATCTCTTCATTTGGGATACAGGCTCAAAAGTGTCCTGGAAGAAACGGTTGGGCCAGGGACTTCTCCCTTTTCCAGGCCAGAAACTAAGAAATTGGCTCTGGAGCACCTGGCCTTGGATAATAAAAGGGCACCTGTCTTTAAAATTGGGGGGAGTTGAAGGCTAAGGCCAGGTGTTACAAAACGATGGAGTTTGCCTTAAGTTGATGTTTTTTGTGTATAAATTTGAATATTAAAGTGAAGCCTATGTGCAGGCGGTGTATTTGAGATTAAACCCTCACATTCACATTGCATATATATCTAAATATATATATTGTGTGTGAGTGTACATATATATATATATTCCTTTTTTTTATCTGCACTAACGCAGTTTATAATAGTTTGCTCTTGGCTGTTTATATACTTGTATGTTCAATTTCAATGAATGCTATTATTTCTCAGACATAAAACAACTTCCCATAGAAATGATGATTAATATGGATAGAGCGGTGTACTGAAAGCATTTTTCATTAACCCAGGGGCCATGGGGAAGCTCAGTAGTTTATATGCCGAGCTGATCTTTAGAGGAGAAGATTTGCTTATCGGCAGGTAGAGCACTACTAGTTCAGGCATGCAAAGAATTTGAGTGCAGAATGGAAACGTTTAAAACAAAAGCAAACACGTTAAGCTTTTAACTGAAACATTCAGCAATCATTAATACACAGGCCAGTCTCTTGGCATCCTTTATACAAGGATCTGTACATTCCCCAAAAAAAGGGCAAGTCTAGAAATGAGAATAGCACAGGGAACCCCCGTCCATTGTTATTGCACTTGGTAACAATAGTGTGTGAAGAGGCAGGAACGTGCCAAAGCCTGGGAGGTGTTTTCTTGTGATAGGAACCTGCAGCCCTAGGCATGCCATTCTTGTATTACATAGGTTAAAGGCAATTACTTACACTCCCTAGGGTCACTTATACTCCCAGGTGTACAGTTTAATGTATGTGAGTGTGTGTTGTAAAATTGTTCTTTGAGTAAAGGTCTTTATGTAGAAAGAGCAAAGTAAAGAAAAGAATAGAAATGCTGCACACACAAAAATGGCATGTGTTCCATGTATTTCAGATTTACACCTTTACAAGAGAACTGTAGTATTTCATTTTTTTTATATCCCTATGTGTCGTAAAAACCTTTAAAAATATAAGCAGCAGAGCACAGCTACATTTACTCAATATATATGTAGGTTTTGTTTCCTATGGTGGAGCAGTGTAGTTAATTGTCTATCTTTTCCACCTTACTAGGTTACCTTACTTAGTTTACAAGCTAATACACCAGGATAAGGGTCTTCATTGTCAATAAATGTAGTTAAATTTTCCTTTCCAGTTGAGTCCAACAAGACTTGTAAATAACAGAAAACACAGATCATTATCATTGGGTAAAGTTTCACAAGTTGAGGTTGGTTTGCATTTGGTTGTTCGTTTAACAATTATCAGATAAGGAGACTGTGTGTCTATTGTGAATTCTTGTGACTATTCTACAAATCTGTATATTGATTAAAGAATGACACAAGGATACCACAATATAATGCCAAATAAAATTAACTTTGAGGAAAATTACAAAAAGAATATCATACAACAATAAAATACAATAATAATAACAATATTTGGTGACTACAATTTGTAAAAACTGTCTTAAAGTGGAAGTAAACCTCTTTATTACAGAAGGGACAGGATATGTCCTATGCAATAAAACAAACCTATGCACCCATATGTACTATTTGCAATAATGTACGAACCTGGCATACCTGGGTAACATGGATGAATGAACTCCTGTACACACACATGTGGGAGTCACATCATTCCAGCCTGGCCAATAAAGATGTCTAAAAATGCCAAAGCTGGAAAATGACTGGCTTGAGATGTCAGTTCGAGCGAAGGAGCAAGGGGAGGTGAGCTTAGTGCCAATTTAACAACTGCTTATACCATTAATTTATAAGATTCGAAGGAACCTTATTACAAGGCACAGTTTTTTGATATGTTGGAAAATGTTTGAGACTGCACACCATTTATACTCTTTTTTTTTTCATAAAATTGGAATGATCATCTCATCATCTGTTAGCCAAATCAAGACAACAAAATAGATGGAGGCATTGGTTTGGAATATCCCACTTGATGAGCATCCCATGCAGGGTAGATGAGACATCCTTAATGACAATGGAAAAGTCCCAGTTGTATTTAGCCCATGGCTCACAAGTTGGGGCACTTTGAGACAATTGTGGATTTGAAAATTATGGGGATATTGTAGGATATGGATAGGCATATGTTTTAACTCTGCATTAGCATTAAATAAAAAATGTAATGTTTCCCAACCTATATATTACAGTTCATTTTCTGAAGATTTCGGAAATTTTCAGACACTACTAGTGAGTACAAACAAAGTAATTATGTTTTTCCTGTTTCTATTGGTTCTAATAACAAAGGCACAGCACACATGTCAGAGCTTCAGTTAAAAAAGTTGCTGAAATTTTGTAGAAAAAAACATTTTGCCCTGAAGCATCTCTCTGTGTTTTGACCCTTCCTGTTCTCCACGGGCCAGGTGCAGGAGACACCTGCCATTTTACTGGAGTAAGCCCTTCAGCCATATTACACATACATAAGGAAGATTTAGCTAACATCAGCCTTGTGCATTCCATTAGCCCAGCTGAGAAATGTTACACATTTCAAGAAATAGATGCCATATAAAACGTTATGGGACCTTTATTTGTGTTGCACCTACAAAACCCCAACACAAAAATGTACATATTTATAGCACTCATAAGCACAACACCCATATCTTTGCTCTCATTAAATACTCTCTAGACCCATTGTACACTTATTCTTGTGTATAAGGTGCTCACCTGTCTCAGAGCCTTATAGTGTCTGTCTTCTAAATGATCCAAATTCCATATATACACAAGGACTTATTGCAGTGGGCTGCAGACTCAACTAGCTCAACGCAGAAACAACATGGCATTCTTTTTGCTGTATTTACTAAGAGTAAGAACGTTAGGCCTACTATGACATCTACCACCACCTTGCTCTACCCTATATATACTGTACCCATAACTCCTTAAAGTCTAAGGGTGCATATAGGTTGAAGGTTCTTCACATTTTGGGTGAAAATCTAGTGTTATTGCAGCTGTCCCCCTACGTTGTTTAGAATTCACTGGGTTGGATTACTAAATGACTGCCATGAACAACACCTCTCTGTTCAATGTCTGTCACCTGAAAAGATCCTTTAAGGCAACAATTATTGCGTTTGTGGCCTAAAATCCAATTTGATATATGTTGCCCATGATCCTAAAGCACTTTCATCCATTGGCCCTTATCAATGTAATACACACTTAATTTTATTAGAAAGAGAAAGGTACCGTATATAGTAAGAAGAAGGAGTTGCTGTTTGAAGAATATCACAAAGTCATAGCACAGCTCTATCACAAGGTGGGTGGATTTGAAAGCATGTTCTAACCTGGGGTGGTCGGTAATGATATCCACACTCACATCAGCTGCAGTCCACATGCATTCCAATATACCACATCATGGGAAAGGTGCTTCATGGACACTTGTGTGTACTGTGTCATTTAACTTATGCATCTTTTGTTCATCATGCTTTGCAAATGTATGACAGAAATGCATGTTGTGTGTCCCAATCATACCAACATGTTCAGACCCTCAAAGTAACACAGGTCAATTCTAAAAGTAAAGCCTATGGTTTTGCCTGGAAATGCATTTCAATGCACTACAGATAACATATTTTCCTGATTGCTTGAAAAAGATTATGGCACTACTGCTCAGCATCTGGTAGGTAATTAGTTCAACCTCCTTTGACGGCTCCCCGGTTTATTAAAGCTCTCCCAGGCTAAAGAAGATACACTTTTTTCAGGGAACCTGGGTGATCCAGGGTTAGGGGTTAGGATCCAGTAAACCTGGAATGAATTTCCTAAAAGCCATTAGCTTTGTAAGCAATGTTTTCAATCCTGGATCAGATCCATTTCAGGTTTTCTGGATTACCCAGCTTCACTGATATCCTCCAGCTTTGGAGAGCTTTAATAAATCAGGCACATAGAGTAGCTAATGTACAAACCTCAGTTGCTTTTATGGAGTCTACAATGCAAAATTGTTTTCTATGCCATTCCACTTTCCTCTTTTGGAAGACAAATAGAGTTTTCAGGTTTGCTATTTTGAAAGAACACATTTTGGACTTGGCCACAGTGCAACATCAATTTCACTTTCAGGGCCGAAAATAGAACCACAGACAACGCGTGTCTTCATGGAAAAGTGGTATACTTCAAAGTCAATTTGTGAATATAAGATTCAAATGGCATACTGCTGACACAGAGGAAGCTTCTAAGTATAATTATAAGCAAACCTAGTAAATATCTGGTTGTATAAAATCAGAACAATACAGAAACATGGGACTCATATTTCTCCTATTTCTGTTAAGAGATGCATTAGATTATGACACAAAGTACATGGCTTGTGCCTCAAATTTACAAATACATGTAATGGTTACAAAAGATGCCTTCTAAAAAAGATCACCTGCTCCTGCCAAATAATTGTTTGGGCCCTCATCATCATAACTGTACATCTAATACTTTATACAGAACACCTACAGGCTTCACCTCCTGTTATAACCTGTTGGCTCCCACATCAGAATTCCATATAAATTTGTTGCAAATGTTCTTTTATTGGCCATGAAAGCTCTACAAGGGTTCTTAGACCTTGGAAAGCCAATCTCACGCTTTTTGTTTTTTTACATTTTTCGGGGAAGACACCTCTCCCTTTATCTTTACTGCCGTGGCGGTATCCCAGGAAGCTGCAAGCTCCTCCTTCTGTGCATGCCGGAAATTGAGGGGGCTTTCCTGGAATGTAAAAATTACATTTATGGAAAGGCACGTCACCCGATCTCATGCCTTTGCAGTGCAAGATTGGAAGATGTAATATGGAAGAAGATGGCAGCGCCCGGTGCCCAGACTGCACTGGGAAGAAGGAAGACTAGACGGCATGGGACCAACTGGGCTAGGTGTTTTTTTTTTTTTTTAATTAAAAAGTTTCACCTAGCTTTATATATTTATAATAAAGGCCTAACTTCAGATATATGTCTATGAAGGTTCTCCAGGTCATTATACAATATATCTAGTAGTAGTTAGTTATATTAAACTAGACTTGTTCTTGTAATGCATTTTTGCCACCTTTTCAGCTGCTGCATCAGATATACCAGCCTGGGGATATACCCCAGCATGGGTGCTTATGCTGTGTGGATATAAATGCTGGGGTATTTTCTTATAATGGTAGAGCTGGAAAAGCTTGGAAAACTGCAAAATGTCTTTGACATTACAAAAAGTCCAGCTGAATGTGAGGAACTACTTCTCATGCATGCAAGTCAAGTCTGTTAGGTAATGTGTAAGTATTAGGGTTACAGATGGTTATCACCTCTCACAGAGGTCATAGTACTCATCATGACAATGCCTTCCTCTGCGTTTCTGTCCATAAGAATGGCACCATCAAGATATCCAGTGTTAGCATCAATATCATGGATCAAAAACATTGTAAATCTGGATGCGCAGTTCTTGGCTGTAGTTGCAGTCTGATCACTGCTATTTCCATGGCCTCATCCATAATTATTTTTAGCAAATAAGACAAGCACTGTTAATATGTTTTACATAATGTAGTAGCAATACGGAATGACAAGTGAAACAGGTTGGAAACTGCAGGTTTTGTCTATTTGCCAAAAAAAAAGTTGGAGGTGGGTTTTAATGAATACAGCCAAAGTATATAAATACCTGTTGAGCAAAGCAGCATTACCCTGATTTGTATCTAATACTCATTTGTGCTCTATTCCCAAATGCAGGGACATGAACTAGCTTGAAGCCTAACTGGATAAACACCAAGTTCTTCATTTTTTATTTAAGATTGATATCAGTTTTATATACAGATGCAGTGATATGCTTTCAAAGCGACCTATATCACTAACTTTAATTATTGGAATATTTTTTCTTTAATTTGACTTTTTGTTATCACAATGATGCTAAACTGAGATCCAGCTGAACAGGTTATGGGTTCCCTTTAATGAGACATCAGAAGTCTGATAGACACCCACAATGTCACCTCTAGGATTGTGCTCAGCTCCTATTGCTAATGTGACCAGGGAATCAGCAACTCTGAACCGGAAGTGCTTAGAACTGATTAGCATGGAGGGGGAAAGAAAGGTAAAATATTAACAGATTAACCTTTACCTTACAGAGGAATTGCCAGGTAGTCTTTAGAAAGAGTCATGATGCCTTCTTTTCCTTGCACAATACTTTAAATACTGGGCCAAGCCAACCTATAATGTGCAGCCATTGTATATAAAATGTTTTACATAATTTGAATTACCAATTTAATTACCAATTCATTTTCAGCCACAATATCAGGGCATACACTAAATATGTCTCATTTATTCTGTGGATTCATTAAACCCAACCAGGTGTGACTATTCACAACTAGAAGCTATCCAAAATGTGAATTATATTTATTTAGCATTTAGACAGCTTGCCCAGGTGCACGCAGAGCCGCATTCATCCTAATCCAATAGACCGTGCCAAGCCCAACCATCAATTATATCACTTATATTGAAATCTTTTTTTTCTAGCTACTTTGGCAGGAGTAAAAACTACTGTAAATATTAGTTGTTCATTTATTAAGTGAAATCAGAAACAAAATGGCCCATTACTAGTATACCAACATGTTCCTATCTATACACCAATGCATCGCTCTACAATGGAGACAATATCCATGAACTGAAATAACCTCTGACATTGGAATGAAGGCAGACAACCAAAACATGGAAGTGGCTGCATTTTAAACATAAGAGGCCAAGCATAAGAGGGAACGACAAGCCGTTCTAGAGCATTTTTCTTGCCCTCAAAAGAGTCCTTCAATCCTCTTAGTGATGTGTTTATTCATCTGGAACTTGGATCCTGCCCAGCAATGTAGGGATAAAAGTTGGCAATGTACATCTGTAGCCAGAATCTACCTGAACTAAGAAAAGTAATGCTTTGATGTTGGCTCTCTGTTGAAGGGAGGTGGAACAATGTGACCGGGAAAAGATAAGCATTGTATTCTGACGTGAAATAACAGACTGAAAAGTGACTGCAACAATGACTGGCTGCTCCCATATACAGGGAGACTTATCATCAACTCTGACGAATGATCTAACATCTGTGTGTGCTGCAACTAATAGGAACAAGGAACCTTTAAGACTTGAAGAACAATGCTAGATAAGTAATAATATTACATGCTGCATTTTTGATCATGGTCTTCACCACGTTACAAAAAAGTAAGACCTTCATAAACATATCAACAACACTCCAAATAAAATGATGTGTGTGATAATGGGCAGACCTCCAATTGAAAAGAGAAAAGGCCTATATTATGTAGCCATTACATCTATGAACTGATATTAACAGTTGTTGTTGGGATTAAATACACCTATGCATAGAATACAAAGAAAACAGATAAGGCTGTGCAATTAACAAAATATTGCAAGATACTCATAGGGCTCTATGTATAAAACAGGGAATCAGACATTTCCTTGTGGGAATCCTCCAGGTCCATGCGTTTCAATGGCAGTAAATGGTTCCCACCAGGAAATGTCTGATTCACTGTTTTATCAATAAAGCCCATACCAGGGGTGGGAAAACTTTTTCATTCAGGGGCCACAATCTGATCTAAAATTTGGCAGAGGGGCCGGGCCGATGGGATAGTGAGCGAGGTAATGCCATTATGATGCCACTGAACGTGACATCAGGATGGCTTAACCCGGACCACTCTCCCATCGCAGATCTGAGCCTGCACACTTCCCCGAGCCCGGGATTTGTACAAGGGACATGGTCTGTGGCTCTGGCCGGTGCGGCCCCCCCAGCAGTGTCATTCTCCTGACCTCGCTTGGGGGGCACCGGCCAGAGCCGCGGCTCATTTTATCCGGCCCGTTGAACGCTTTCTCTACTTCAGCAGAGCCGCTGAAGTAGAGAGAGAGTTCAATGGGCCAAATAAAAAAGCCTAACGGGCCATATATGACCCAGGGGCTGTAGTTTGCCCATGCCTGACCCGTACTAAAAAGTTAGGGCTTGCACACATAGACAGATTGTCAGTTTAGATCTGATAAAAGGATTTTTATTTGAAGTAATTCAAAAGTGAATTCAGCTGCTGATTGTTTGGTTGTAGATAGATAGGATGTGTTGATAGACATCAATGAGAAGTATGCAAGCTATTTAAAAAATATGACCCATTAGGTATATTGGATCAGAATTCTACTCATTTTGTATTCAGAGAAAGCGATCGGACATGAGTGTGCAATGTTTGGGAACTTTCAATTGATTACAGATCAGAACATTGATTGGATAGGTTGGTCATGTCCAAAACTTGCAATGGATCTGCACTAGGTCTTAGAATACCAGGAAATGTGTGCCAGGTAAACCAAATCAGCTTAACGTGCTGAACAACAATTGTCATAAACTGTATCTGAGCCATAGGATCATTTCTTTTTATTTGGAGAGGAAGGAGAAACCATTGTCTATACTATTTGGCAAACTATTTACATTTGCTGCAGATCTTAAAATAAGTCTATGGCTACCTTGGCCAGGAAATTTTGTGGACATGTATGACATCTCCCAGACTGATCTGACTATGTAATTATTTACAGGAATGTCAGAGAGCAGATTTGGGATAACATGCCTGAACAGAGAGAGGCAAGATCCCATGTCAGCCCCAGTGTCAGGTGGCGTAGGGTGTTATTGACGCACCGTGACAGAAGATTATGGCCCCCAGCAGAGTTGCCAATCACCACCCCTCTGAATGGATACTTAGCATTTGTGCTCAAATAGTGAGAATTGGTCACTTTATCTAGTGATCTCACTGTATCTGCATAATGCATCCTGATACTAAAATATAATTTCACTATATTATACATCAAATAAATATTTATTGCTATTACATCAAGAATTGGGTATCCAAAAGCAAAGATAATGACATTAACCAAATAATTGAAGGTAAAAATTAGTGAGGGAGGTGTTCCTTATATCAATCCATGGATTATTTTATTAGCTCACAGGATACCAATGTAGGGGCACTGGCACCAATGCAAGTCTCTTGTTAGGCAATGGCAATGATGTGTAGGAGTTATTTTATTGATACACTGACACATTTCAGAGAAGGTCTTTCATTAGTCCATATATTAGTCAGTTGACACCAATGTGGGAAGAGGGAATCTTTAATTAGGACACTGACACTGAGCAGGGTGAGGGGCTCCTATGAACCCATTAACACCAATGCAAAGGATTATTTTATCATCTTACTGAACACCAACAAACAAGGGGCTTTTATTGTCCCACTAACACAAATGAGGGGGGGAGTCTTTTATTAGCATTAGTGACATCAATCCTGGGGGGGGGCTTTTCTTGGTCCATAGACCGCTGATGCAGGGGGGGCATTACTTTACTACTGCTGACTACTGATGCAGAGACATTACTTCTACATCCAGCCACCAGTGTGATAGACAGTGAACTGCTCCTCTGATTAAAGGTTTGGAGACCCCTGCTTTAAGGGGTATCTCAACCAAAAACATTTTGTAGCTTTAAATACAGTTCCGTGGGTTAAAACCCCTGCCA
>NC_092858.1:22905737-22909992 GCF_032062135.1 Pyxicephalus adspersus
TGAAGAAAGCTAAACTGCAGTCTCAGCAATGTGCTCAGAGGTTTATTATACCCCTTGGTGCCCTACAAACCAGTACTTTAGGCAGTGGCGGACCAGGTCACTAAAGGGGCTCTTTACGGGAACAATATTTGAGCCTCCAATTCTATTGCCCAGTAGTTATTGCGATACCTTGAACTTTCCTAAGGTTCATATCTATCAGGTGTCAAAAAGAAAACCATTCCATAGAAATTGAATTCAATTCCAAGGAAATCTATTCAGATACTAAAAACCAAAAGCACAGTGAAGAATGCCTCCTGTTTTCCACGCACCCCAAAAGTAAGCTGCGCCCGTCTCCACAAAACAAAGAGAAGATATTTCCAGCATCCACAATTTCCACCATTAACACAAACAACCCCCTAAATTCAAGATGGCCCTTACACATCTGCAGGATATACACATATGGTCTGTTTGCCCATGGCTTCATGCAATGAACCTCAGTCCTGTCTACTGCATGTGACCATTCTAGAACTGCAAACAATGATAAATAGAGCTGGGATATAGATATGCTATAATAGCATTGCTTCTCTAAACTCTAGAGGAGGCCAAGATGAAATGAGGTATGATTCTTGCCTCATGCCACCCCAAGAGGGTATAACCAAAAACAAGACCCTTTCCAATAATCAGTATAGTTGATACAATTCCAGGTGAATAGCTAATGATTGGAAAATTACTCATGCACAAGAATAAAAAAAGTAGGAAGCCTTCCGCTTTATTTGTGTGATTACTTCATTTTCTAAAAAACAGATTAACTTCCTGAGATGTATAGGCATTTTATTAGCTCAGAGTTTAAGCAAAATTATATTCCACCATCAATAGATTAGCAGAGAAGACACAAACTGGCAAAGAACAAAGTTCAGGATCTGTATGCTTGGACCCAAAAAACATGGCGCTTTCACTTTTTATTTAGTTTAGCGGGACAAGGTTAAAACCTCCTTCTCTTTTAATTTGTCTTTGTAAAATAAAAATGTTTTTACTAGAACTCAACATTCCAAGTCATGTAAAAATTGTATTTAGCTACAAACTGGATGATTGACATTACTACTCAGTGAAGTACATTGATCATCTAAGTATTGTACTCACCACTGTCTTCCACAGTAAAATAAAAGATGTCACTGGTTGCGTTTTCTTTGTCTCGTAAAACGTAGCAGATTTTCATATCATCGATGTCCGCTGCAAATATAAAATGAAATAATAATGACTGAATACATATAAAGGAAAAAAAACATACAAAGACACAGCTATGTAGGTAGGACCACAAGTGGCCCTATGATATTAAGTACAAATATGGCATAGTAAAATCATTGTCTTTAATTGATGACTATTTGAAAAAAGTTTAATATTTCACTTCCTTTACTCAAGAAGAAATTGCCCAGAAGAGCTTGCAATCTAAAAGGAGAGAAAGCAGCACACTCCAAGCAACTGGTACTTTTTACGAAGAAGACAGAAATAAAAATCTATATTTTTTCATATGCAAAAAAACTAATTCTCCAATATAACTTTAGACTAACTCTCCAGAACCAGTAAGCTTTGATTGGACACATGAGGAAGACTAAGGCTGCATACACACATTCAATAATTGTCGTTGGAAAGGATCTTTCAGGATCCTTGCCAACGACAAAAAGACTGAACGATGCATGAATGAGCGATGTACATACAGCGCCGTTGGTCTATGGAGAGGGGAGGGGGAGAACGATAGAACGGCACCCAACTGCACTCTCTTTACTTTCATCAACATACGATCGTTTGTGGATCTAACGGGGCGGATCCATGAACGACGAAAGCTATACACACGCCAGATTCTTGTATATTAGTCCCGAGGCGATTATCGCACAAGAATCATGTGGCGTGTGGCCTTATTCTACAGAGACAGGTTCATGTAAGATTTTAAACAGACGGGGAAAAGAGTATAACTTATATTTCTGTGACTAATGAAACCAAAGGTGCCAGACAACTGATTTCAGATAATGGGTGATTTCCTGGTATTATCTAGAAATGCCTGAACACAAGGAGGAGGTTAAGGAAGGTGACAAGTATTTATGATCTTACCTTTTTAACTCCTGGATTGCCTGGGGCATGAAGGACTTATCACTGGGGAATTACAACTCAAAAAATCCATTCTATTCAACACCCACTGCAATGGTATTATTGTATTATGGTTCTATTGATTGTCTACTGATTATGGCATGGCCAATAAATAACAGTAAATAACAAGATCACCTATATAACTGATCCGCAGAGCAGAATGAGGGATGGATACCTTAAGTTTATTATGTATATATTTTGCCTTCCTTGGTTCCTCTCTCCTCATCAACATGCTAATGAATGTAATCACTAAAACCTTCTATTGTGTTATAGGGTTTTATATCTGGGATATGTTTATTTCCCAAGTGGTTGAACTTGATGGACTTGTGTCTTCTTTCAACCTAACCTACTATGTAACTATTTTAGATGCAGAAGCATTATTATATATATATATATAATATATATATATTATTATTATTATTTTTATTATTATTATTATTTTATTATTATTAAACAGGATATATATAGAGCCAACATATTACGCAGTGCTGTACATTAAATAGGGGTTGCAAATGACGAATACAGACAGTGATACAAGAGGAGAGGACCCTACCCTGAAGAGCTTACAATCTAGTAGGTGGGGATCACTTGGTATTTGAAATGCAGGTAGATCAAGACGGGTGGGTGAGGTAGGCAAAGTGCAATGCATAGCTTACTGAAAACAGAACATTGGGTTATGTCTATATGTGATCTTGAGTCCTCAAACCTAGAAGCCAAGTAAGGGACAATCCGACCATGGAGGGAAGTACTGTATTATGCTCGATGTCTGCTATTTAGGAAATGAGGGGGCTCTATCTGGCTTGCTGCAGGATCTAATGCACAACTCAGAGCAAGCACTGATGTTCTAATTATGTAACTACAATCTTTATTCAGGTTTCATCATGTATCAATACTTATTTTTGAATTGCTTTGAGAAATGTATCAGATCAGATTGGTATGCAAGTCCATCCTTTTGACTTGGTATATAAAGTTGCAGTGCGCTCAGTTAGGAAGAAAAGCTTGCAAATACTTGCTTCTGAATGCAGCAGAATGGTGACACAATGTTAGCCTAGGCAAAGTCTCATGACTCAAAGACTGCTGGTTCAATTATTTGGAAAGATATTTTTTGCTGAATATTATAACAGGTAAGGAATTCATTAATGAAATCTTGTAAAAAAACTAAAAGGTCAGAAAAATTGTACAAAGATTTGTGCCCTATTCTGGACATTTGGGGATATTATTGATGCCTAACTAGTTTCCATTACATTGTATACATTCCACCAGTAATGTTTGCAGTACCATAGAACCCTGGTAATGAATGTGTTCCACTGTATCACTGTTATGTTCCCCTTACAATAACATTACATTGATAAATCTTGATCTGACATCATTAGAACAGCCAATAATTAGAAGTTACTTTGTATCTCAGCACTTTTTTGCGGATTGTAACATAACCCTGCAGGGAACACACCAGTCCGGGCTTGACTCTAGGGAGGGAGTAAAACCACAGTTTGCCACCACATGTAAGTCTATAACTTGAACTGTGGCTTTTTTTCTAATTTTATTCTGGAATAAGTCCATTAGCAAATGAGTGAAGAAATGTTTCTTGTGATTGTCAATGCCAGAGATGAAAACTAATACCATAGAAATCAGACATTGCAGATTGTAGCAATGCTGAGTATTGAAATAATAAAAAATGTCAATCTTAGGGTGCCTTAATGTGTGGCTGTATAAGCCTTTTACAATACCCTGGAGATTGTATTCAGATAAAGAGCAATGGGCAGCAGTATAAACTAATCTGGCTTTTGAATTGCCCTCTAATTTATCAAATAAAAGTGTGCCAAGTAAAGAGGAAAGTACATAGAATACTTCTGCTGTTATTATCCAATCACAGTCTTCACCAAGCTGTGTTGGTTTGGCTTTAATGGAAAAGAGTACTTGCATACTCAAAAACAAACCTGGAAAAAACAGGTAAAATGGTGTACTCAACTATAGCCTAAAGGGCAGGATACCTGCCAAAAAATAAAACTCTCTTCAGCTGTTTATTTTTTTTCAGATACACATTTCAGACACTATACAAGTAACTAACCAACTACCATGTTTGTGCATATATAAGCTAAGATTTTTTTGCTCCCAAAATAGGATTGTAATTTTA
>NC_092858.1:22910342-22911433 GCF_032062135.1 Pyxicephalus adspersus
GGTTCCGACCTTGCCTGAATCAAGTGTTTTGCTTATAAAAAAAATACCTCAACAGAATTATATATTTTGGAGGGGAAGAGCAAGTTTAAAAATATGAATCCTTACTGTGTATTTAGCCGTCAGACTATACTAATACTTTAAGAATATCACACACTAAGCACTGTCAAGGGTGGACTTCACTTATCAACATGGGCTTATGTATATAATGGCCAATTGTGTTATAAGAGAAACAGCTTAACGCTGTGTACTTTGTTAATGCATGATGAGCATTAGAACATCTTGCAGGATTGCAATTCTCATCTCTCACACCCCACAGTTTATTATTCTTTTATAGCATGCTGGTACTTGTAGTTTACTAGGAGCTGAAAAAGGTCCCAGGCTGATTTTGTATGATGTATTCATTACTTAGTGTTCAGGTAGCACCATGCAATGTACAACTAGCAGGATGTCGTCTGTCTGTCCTCAGAACTAAATCCATCTGGCACCGGTCATATCCATCTATCAGTGACACACGCTGCACATAGCAACCTGTACTATTTAAAGTCTTTGCTATTTTATAACCTGAAAGCAGCTGTTTAACTGTGTCTAAATGTGGCCAATAATACATGAGAGCAAGAGTGGCGGTATTAACATTCACTACGTAATAATCAGGTTTATCTCTGGTCACATATATTTAGCTGCAGCAGTGCATAACTCATACACTATTAATAAAATGAACGTTGCAAAAAGTTTAGAACAGTTTTAAAAATAGCTACTGGGACATACACATTCACCGAAACATTCCTGGTGAATAATCTTCCAGGTCCATGTGTTTCAATGGCACTGATTGCCCTTCAGGCAATGTTTCAGTGTTAATTGGTAGTGGTACAGATTACTTTAAGTGCCTCACCTGCCCATCATTTTTATTCTGTTAATCCAATAAACCAACTGCAGACCAATTTGATTTATTATCAGCCCAATTAGATCTATTAGCGGGTTAATGCTTGTTAACAAACTTTTTTATGCATTGAATTGTGTTACAATATAACAACCCATTTATAATGCCACACATTAGCAAAATGCACAACCAATGTGATGCAGGTGAATCAGGG
>NC_092858.1:22911797-22979858 GCF_032062135.1 Pyxicephalus adspersus
TTCCAGTGACAGGAGAACAAATGAGCCCTGTACCACACAGCACCATTCCACACTATGGAGAGGGGAGGATGAGCAAGTGGCACCCCGCTGTGTTCTACTCCACTGAAATGAACAGCGAGCATTCCTGCTTGATTGTTCATCAAACCACTGGGGCTGATTATTGATCTTTGAGGAACTACTGTACACATATCAGATTAATAACTGTCTGACAAAGTCAGACCTTTGCCTGGGAGGATATGGTTACAACCATTGTACTTGGCCAACAATCATCTGATGTGCATACAAGACCAAAAGCCAGCTCTCTAAAGCTGGCACACTAGATGATTGCTTGCAAAAAAATATATTATGTGACAGACGTCCTCCAATAACTTTTAGCAATTTGCCTTGATGAATCACTAAATGACTGAATGAGTGTTGATGACCACTGCCATATCTTTTGCAGAAGGACACAGCGGGGTGCCTCTATCTCGTCCTCCCCCCTCCCCTCTCCATTGGACTGCACTGCTCTATGTTCAGAGCTTGTTTGTTCTACTGTCATTGGACAAGATTATTTCCAGCAAAATGTACCAATAAGTTCTGTGGTGCAGAGAATGTACTAAACACATACCAGCCATCCTGGCCCCATTCCCGCTGCATTTTACATTAAGGGCCACATAACTACCAATCAGGTGGAGTGTACAATAAGAATGGAATGTGAAGATGATAATGATTTCCAGTTGTAGGGCAAATAAGATAAGTTGCGTCTCCCTTTTCCCAAATTATTTCCAACCTTACTTATTTTTACTGGAATCATAAGCATATATAATAAATTATACAATTTATACCAATATAACATTTATATACAATATTATACCATTCATAGATTTGTTTTTTATTTTTATTACAGTGGGGGATTTTTATTCCAGCTTGTGTCCCTGATGGGGAGATTTGTTCACTTTATTTGTCCTGGTGACCCTTGTCATTCAAACAAAGAGAGATGAAACAAATAACACATTCAGTTGTTACCAGATTAGGAAAAGAAGGGATATCTTGTAATGGGGAAAGCTGTTCAGGGTAATTTTCTAATCACTTCCGGCTGTGTCTTCAGTATAGTAAATAAAGGGGAATCTTACCAACCAGTAAATTTAGGTACATGTGCTAGATTTTTGTTGCCCAAGGTGATAATTTTGAGCGAAAATCTAGCATGTGTACAGCAGTCCCCTGGCTTCAATTAACAATCCACCATGGCGGATCACCAAATCAGGAACAAGACAACTACTGTCATTTCCTATGGAGGAGGACGCAGCAGGGTGCCTCCAGCTTGTCCCCCTCCAAAGAACTTAACAGTGCTGTCTGTACAGTCCTCGTGCTACTGTCACTTGAAACGATGCAAAGGATCTTTTCCAGCAACATAAATTTAACATCTTTACATAGTTTAAGAGAAAGCAAACACCCAATGGGACACAGACACCAAAAGAAAACAGAAAATATGGTTCTACTTTATCTTTCAAAATATATAGATATACTTCAAATGTCATTGGAATGTGCCCCAAAATTAGGCTTTTAAGTGTTACAAAGCAAAATGTTGCAATTGTGTAACACAATAACGAAAACAAAACTGAGAACCATCAACAAACATTGCCTGATTAATGTAGGACTTACCTTGAGAAAACTGGTTTATGCTATGGTTGCCCTTGTCCATATTAATGAGGAATCCATGGCTGGGGCCTTGTGTGATTCGGATACGGAGTGAAAGGTGGGCACTGTCCCTGTCCTCAGCTTTCAGGACCTTGTTAGTAATCAAAAATCCCAGGTGGCCAGTACTTAGAATTCGGAGAGTTGGGGCCCCCTTGTTTACCACAATCTGTGGAATGCCATTGTCCACGGCTATTATACGTATCCTCATCATCTGGGGCTGCCTCGTCTCATAGACGGTATCCGGGAACACGTAAAAGTCAGTATGGGTGCCATCAGTAACCGTGAAGGAGAAGCTGTCCTCGGTAGTCTCTGTGCCATCATGCTTATAACTGATAAGGTTGTCATTTAGGTCTTGCTTTGTAAATGAAGTCACAGGTCTACTGTTGTTGTACAGAATCTTCCCATGAACTGGTACTTGGGTTATAACAAATCTCAGCCGTTTGTCTGGAGTGTCCCTGTCCTCTACTGTAAGTTCAAAGGGGGTGATTAGTTTATTTTCACTCTCTCTTACAGTTAGTTCATGGATGGTCAGGATTGGTTTCTTGTTATCCACATCAGTGATAGATACCCTAAATGTGCGAAAAACTGGATTATATCCATCAGTGACCTCAAATTCAAAGCTGTCCATTTTCACTTCATCATCTGATGTATGGGTATAATAGATTTTATTGCCTGCCAACAGAAGCTGGGTGAAGGATGTGATGGGCACCCCTGGCAGATCAGTGCACTCCAAGTGCCCACGCACCGGAGCCCTTGTGATGGTGAAAACCAAGTGTTCATCTGGACTATTGAGATCACTTGTGCTAAGTAGGTCAGTGGTAAGTGTGACTTTGCCACCTTCTTTCAAAGATACTCCCTTACTAACTACATCGGGGAAGACCATATCAATACCTCCTACAGTAACATAAAAATATCTATCAATAAGGGGATTAATTCCATCAGTGACATCAAACTTGAACAGATCACGAATGCCCTCTTGGCCAAAGTGTTGGTATTGTATTAATTCCCTGTCCACCTCGTCCTGTGTAAAGTTCATACCTAGTGTTATATTTTCTAATCCACCATTTGGTTTTCTTCTTTGAAGCAAACCCTGACCAGGTCCATATCGTATAATATAAGTTAAACTTTTGTCATCAGAGTCCAAATCTGTAGCTTTAAGGACTTTGTTGGTGATCAGTTTTGTTTCTTCTATCTCTATCTCCAGGCCATCATTAATGGTCATTCTAGGGGTCTCGTCATCCACGGGGATAATCATAATGAGAACGGTTTTGACCACTGAGTGTTTTCCATCTGTAAGTTTTATTTCAAAACTGTCCTCTTTGGTCTCAGAGTCATCATGTTCATAAAGAATTGTGGAGCTCTCTTTGATGTCCTCTAAGTTAAAGCTGTTGACTATCACGGTACCATTGGTGAACTGGTTTACGATACTTCCATGTTTTGGTGGTTTAGTGATAAAAAAGACAAGTTCATCTGTTGGGATATCAGCATCTGCCCCATTTAGTATAGGAATATCAATAACAAGACTCATTCCCTCCATAACTACAAATTCTCTCATGAAAATCTCTGGCTTTTCATCATTGGTTGGAATGATAACAATAGGGAAGAAGTGCTTCTGGGAAAAGTTAATGCCATCAGAACAGTGGAAAGTCAACCTATCTTCCACAGGTTCCACACCCTTATGGATGCTTTGAACATAATAAATATGACCCAAACGGATATCTTTCAATGTAAATGCACTAATAGCAGTTCCAGCTCTAGATTTTTCAGATCCTGGTGCTGGGGAGATATTTTCCAAGTATCCAGATGTTGGTTGGACAACGATAGTGCACAGGATGTCATCATTGGGAGTGTCTGTATCTTGTGCTCTTAAATTGGATGGGGTTATAACATTTTTTTCACCTTCAATAACTGAGAACTGTTCATCTACTGTAACTATGGGGGATTGGTTATCAATGGGCAAAATGGTCACTTTTACTCTTACTCCAGTAACTCTATTCCCTCCAAAAGTCCATTCTTCTGACAAGTCAGATAATGTTAAATTGAAAGAGTCTTCCATTTTCTGTAGCCCAATTTCTCCTGAAATATGGGAATAAATAACTGCCCCATCAATAATGTCTCTTTGAGAAAATCTTTCAGAAGGGATACCATTCACCAGGATTTCCCCAAGACGAGGTGGATCTTCAACAATAAATGTTAGCATGAGGTCATCTGTGTCTGCATCCGTGCCTTGGATAACATTAGCTGTGATTTCAGCAGAACTGCCCTCCAAAACATCCAGATAAGAGCCAATGGTCCCAGCTGGTAGCATGACCCTGGGCACTTCATCATCCACCAGCCGCACAGTGATTTTAATGATGATTGTGAGGACATGGACACCATCACTTACATCCAAAGTGCAGGAATCACTTGCAGACTCTTCTCCGCTGTGCATATAGCTTATCTTCCCATGTCGGATATCATCCAACACAAAAGATTCACCCACATCCATCACTTGGTTAGAGTACAATATTTGTCCATGCCTTGGGGACTGTGTGAGGGTAAATGTGATTTTGTCCATGCCTGTGTCGGCATCGGTGGCATCGAGTTCTGCAGGTGTGATAACATGGCTTCCCCTTTCAAAAACTGTAAACCCTGTATTTATAATACTCGGGGGTTTGTTGTCCACCGGCTGCAAAAAGATGGTAAAATCCTCTTCAGCTATATTGCCAGACATGTCCTCCACGGTGAAGTGAAACTGTACAACACGTGGGGTAATTCCAAGTTCTAGGTCTGGTGGTTTGTAGGAAATCTTATGATGGTTTATCTGAGCTTGAGTGAACTCTGTGACAACTTGATCTGGGTTTTCAGTAAGGACTATGAAACCCATCATGGCAGGGTTGTTGTCATCTGTGTCCGATGGAGGGATTGTCACTGTGTATTTCAGGTCCCTGTCATCGGAATCTAAGTCCGTATAACGAAGAAATTTCTTTCTAAAATAAGTTAAATGATACTCCTGCACTACCATCTTAAGAGTGGTACCTGGGTACAGTTCAGGAGGTAAGTCATCAATAGGGTTTATTTTTACAACAAAGGTGTGCTCCCCAGATTGATTTGGAGGATCATTGTCATCTTGGACTCTAAAGATAAGCTGGTCCATGACTGGTACAGTGCTATGGGGCCCAACATGTTTGTAATATAATTTGCCATCCAATATATCTTGCTGTGTCCATTCTCTCACCTCCTTCTCATATATTTTTAGATCAGGGATATACTGCCATTCAGAGGGATCTTCAGGTATCTCAGATTGGCGCAGGACCATTTGTCCCAGGGTTGAGTAAGGTAACTCTAAAGTAAAACGTATGGTTGAGTCCTCTGAGTCAATATCTGTAGCACTTAATGACAGTGGAGTTACAGGAACCACTTCTTTCTCTGAAAGCATCAACCCAGTGTTGGCATTTACTATAGGAGGCTCATCATCTGTTGGCACCACAGTGATTGGAAAAAGGAACTCTACTTCATGCTTTCCATCAGTCATACGGAAGATAATGTTGTCACTATAAGTGTCGCTACCATCATGTTGATAGATAACTCTGCCCTGGTCCAGGTCAGAGGCTGTGAAAAACTTTGAGTTCTCAGGTGTGGATCCTAACAGGTACAGCTGCCCGTGCCTTAAACCATCCAACACAGTCACTCTAACATCATCCAGATTGTCCTCATCACTGATCTGCAGATTCTGGGCACTAGAGAGTGGTCTAGATTGTCCCTCAAACAGAAGCTGTCCTGTATTTCTAGTAACCACAGGGGCCATTGTGTTCATGGGTTTTACAACAATCATAAAAGAGAACGGTTCTGACACTGCTCCTTCAGTATCCACCACCTCCAGCTCAACTTCAAAAATGCGCTCATTATCAGAGTCCTCAGGTGGAGGTTTGTAGGCAATGCGGAGATCCAGCAAGTCTTGCTGGTAAAAGGAGGTAATGGGGAAATTACGGTCATCAGTACTGACAATCTGCCCTTGCCCTGGACCAAAATTAGATGTGACATTAAATATAAGTTCTCTAGGATCTGATTCTAAGTCTTCTGCAGCCAGCATATCTGGGGTTATGGCTGTCATGACAAATTGGTCCACCTCCATCATCATCATGGCTATAAAACTGGGCTTGGGTCGTGTATTCTCCAAACCTTCCTTGATACGCACCAAAATCTGGAAATGTTCTTGTTTGAGAAGGTTGCCTACCTTATCGTGTAGCTCCACCAGCATGGGTATGAAGTCCTTGTTGGGGGACTGGGTAGAAGCGGTGTGTTGGTAGCGGACACCTTGTTGTAGAAACTCTCCACAGTCCATCATATGGTTAGGACTCTGTAATAACCTCCCATACCTTGGTAGTCCTTCCAGTCCCACCACAGGTGTGATCCTGCACACCTCAAAAGTCCTATCATAAGTCAACTCAAGGATCTTCTTATCTATGGGATTGCTGGTGCCCAGCAGCTTCTCCACAGTCAATGGCATGTTCCTGGTGACCACTTCCAGTTGGGTGAAGAGAACCTCCACCTCAATCATGAATGGGATGATTATGGTTCGGGTCTGGGTGTCATACCGGAGCAGCAGCTTCAATCTGTCCTTGGAGGGGCTCCTGGCTCCCAGGTGGGAATATTTCACTTCCCGCGCTCCGAACTCACAGGGGAACCTGTTGGGGGACAGGTGGCCAGGTCCACCTTGAGACAAGGGGTCATTTCTGAGGACACTGATGTGACATTTGTCTCCAGGCTGGACTTGGATCACCAGATCCAGAACCGGGTCCAGGTAGACAGATCTGCCAAAGGGCACCCGGATCCCATTGTTGGCCACCACGATCTCTTCTTCCAGGGGTCCATAGGACAGGTGAGAGCCGTCCAGGGGCCCCTTGCTCTGTGCAGTCCCGATCAGCAGCCATACAAGTCCCAGCAGCAGCATTGCGGGTGTCCTGGTGGTGGCAGGGACACTGCTCGTTATATTCACCCGGTGTCTGAGCTCACAAGTCCCGGTAAAGTTCCGCAGAGTTCTTCACCTGCTGTGTGCGGTCATTTATGCAGCAGAAGTGAGAAACGAGCCCAGGCAGAGCGCAGCCTCCTCTCCGGGATCACCGGGCTGCTCGCTGTGAGCTGGGGCTTTAATCTTATGGGACTCCCAAAGCAACAAGTGGGCGGAGATTCTAAGCCTCCGGGAAGGCGATTGGTGGGCTGACTTGTAAGGGAACTCAAGAGCTCACTGCGACTGGTCAGTTCGGATGTCAATCAAGACCTTAGGAGAGCTTGCTAACAGGTTGTCAGAGAGGTGACCTGAGCAGGGGAAAGGAGGACAGGGTGGTGAGCTGGGGACTCATGTACCGGGGGGGGGGGGGGCATGTATACCGGGAGCTCTAATACACGGGGTACATATATATGCAGGAGGCTCCTATATTCTGGGATGATATAGCAGGGTGCTCTTACATACTGGGGTGCTAGCAGATGCATATTTATCTACAGTATTTATTCCCATATACAGGGGGGGTCTATTATAGGATACCGGGGATTTCCTATATATTGGGGGGGCTCCTGTATACTCGTATTGGGGGGCTCTCCTTTACCCTCATGCTATATTCCAGGAACTCTTACATACTGCATTGATATATATGAGGATCTCATATGCTGGGGTGCTAGAATATGCAAATGGTTTTCATATATTGGGGGCTTACATATGCTATGGTGCTAACATATACCAGGGAGGTTGTCATGCGCTAGGGAGTTCTCATATATTGGGTGATATCTTATACCAGGGGGTCACATATACTGGGAGTGATTTACCAAGGTGATTCTCTTCTACTGGGGTGCTATCATAAAAGCTTTTACATACTAAGGAGCTCTCATTTACCAGGGGCTCCCATTTGTTGGGGTGATATCATTAATCAGGGGGTTCACATATACGGTGGTGCTTACAGGGGGATCTCATATACTGGGGTGATATTATATACTAGGGGGTTCACTTATACTGGGGGTGATATACCAGGGTGCTCTCATATCCTGGGGGGCTCTCACATACTGGGGAGTTCTCAATTACTGGGGCTTGCATTTGTTGGGGTGATAGCATACACCAGGGGGTTCTCCTGTACTGGAGTGCTGTCATATACTCGGGGCTCCCAATTATTGGAATTTTCCTTTACAGGGGGATCTCATATACTGGGGTGATATACCCGGGTGTTCTCATACAACAGGGTGTTCCCAAACACCCTATAGCCTCCCATATACCGAGAAGCCATCATATACTGGTGGGTCTGTCCTATTCTGTGGTGCTATCATGTAGCAGGGTTTTTATACACAGAAGTGCTTTCCTATACAAGAGAGCCCTTTTATACTGGGGTTTTGCCATGTACAAAAAAGCTCTGATATATTGGGGTGCTTTCCTATAGTAGGGAGCCCTATGGATCAAGGGGCTCACCGAGGGTCTTAGTGCAAATTGTGCTCCGTAGGCCTATACTAGATGGGTCAGATTTGCTACTATGGCAGCCATGACATTCTTGAACGTATCAATGCAATGATGACACATTAGCTACATTTTCTCCTTTAATAAAGTGTATTTTTTACAATAAAGTTGGGAAAAGTTGGACCCCTTGTTAAGTTTTTATTGTAGTTTGTGCCCCCAGTGGGGAGACTGGCCCTTTTATTTGTACTAGTGACCACTGTCACTTAAGTTTAGAGTTGTCCCCAGAAGAAGTGGTCTGAGAAAGTTTTCCAAAGGTGACACTTGTTCCAGGAACATCTGTCTAAACCGGCAATTCCACAAACTTTAGGAGATTTTCTCTAACTTCCTTTTGCATTTCAGGGACAGAAAGTAGAGGGAAATTTTCACAATGCTATACAGAGAAATAAATGACCTAATGGGGTACCTAACCATTCCCTAAAACTATACCTACACTTTAAATGTTAATGCCATCCCTCTTGTTGCAGTAATAGGACAGAATCAGACTGCAACAGGATCAAACAATCCTGGATGGCTCTTGGTAGCTGGCACCTTACCAATCACTCACATGCTGCACTGCTTCTTAAAGAACCGGCCTCTGCTGACCAAATCACTTACTGCTGCCCCCATTCATTCCCTATTTTGATTTACGTACATGTATTTGGTCCAAGAGTTCTGAAGTCAGTAGTTCAACATATAATGCAAAAAACTGAGTATGTTCAGTTTTTATGTTTTTTAAAAGTTTACAAAAAGTTGTCTTCCTCTGCTCTTTTGCTTGATCTTACAATGAAAAAGTGTTAGGTCATACAGATATAGAAACATGCTGGGACGTATGGTTCCAGTGAGGTGCTCACTTTGCTGCAAATTAATGGTGTCACAGTACATTGCATGCTTTGCTGCCAGAGGCAAGGCAAGACGGGATGAATTAACTTTTGGTTACTCAGGTGTAGATAAATTGTGCTTCATGCGCTGCTTTGCCTAAACTTCTGGCAACGTAAGAGCACGGTTAGGAGATAACATCGTCCCCTGCCCTGATCAGCGATTATTTTAATAAAAGCTACAGAGTTTAGAAGACTGGACATTAATATGATAAATATTTTAGGATATTTTAATATTTAGGTTTGCATGTTCTAATAATATTTTACACACCCCAACCCTTATGCAAACCTTTAAGGCCCCAAGAACTCTTGTGCAGTGTGGTACAACATACGGCACTGCAACACACAGCAATGCATGCAACCCATGTTGGTACACTTTGGCACCTTACCGATAGCAAGGCACCAGGGTGTACAAGGAACGTTCCTCCTTGATAGCCATTTCCTTGGCATGTCCCCAAAAGTCCTAATCCTTGGCATGTCCCCAAACAAACTCTAAAACCTAACACTAAGTGAATCACCAAACCCTAATGCTATGTTCACACTGACACTGAGTGTACACTTTCTTTGCAGTTACAGCTTCCACATGCCACTGTAATGCTGCCTTCATTGCTATATTACATGTAGCATCTACCCAAACCAGCCCAATAGAGAATGAATGGGGGCAGTGAGTAGTTCAGATCTGCACATGGTGGATCTTTAGGAATCAGCTCAGTGGTATGGGTGGCCGAGCACTGGCATGGTGCCAGCTGCAGGCCTAAACCTATCCAAACACTGATATCACCTTTTTTTACGCACCTTGTCCTGAGCTGGGAAGTTTTGTGTTGAAAATGTAAAGTACAATCATCTGCAACATATCTTCAGGCATTTACACAATTATTTACAAAGTGATGACATTTCTTTTAGAGAAATCAAAGGTGACCCTAGGAAGCACAACAACAAATATATTCATTAGAAACAATATACTCCTATATCAGTAACAGCTGTACTAAGGCAGAGCTGCCTTTTAAATTATTACTAATATTAGGAACACACAAAAGTGTGGCCTTCCCCTAAAGCAGGGGTGTCAAACTCAAATACACAGAGGGCCAAAAGTAAAAACTTAGAGAAAGTCGCGGGCCAAACTTGAAACTGAAATAGCACCGCTACTACAATTCCCTGCGTCTATAAAACAGTTCAATGCGGGGCTTAATGTTATGAGTGGCTGGAACTCCCTCTTCACTGAAATAGCACCGCTAGCTACTACAATTCCCTGCGTCTAATGCGGGGCCACACATATGCAGAGAGGCCGCTGGTCTATAGACACGAGTGATGCCGGGAATTGTAGTAGCGGCGCTATTTCAATGCAGCAGCAGCAGGCCAGCTGCAATTCATATTAAGGATTCCTTCGGGGGCCACAAAAAAAAGATGTTTTGGGCCAGAGTTTGAGACCCCTGCCCTAAAGGAAACCAACCTAGCAGGTGTATTGTGTGATAGGGCTTTGAATTTATAAAAAATATAATCCAAAAGTAAATTATTCCCCATCATTTTATTTCATTCCTATTCTCATTCCTGCAAGAGGGGGAGCTGCTGCAAGAACTTACTTTGTATTTTTTTTTAATCAAAATGATCAATGGGGTTGGGCGATTCTATTTATTTCTAATGAATTGAAAACTTTTCAGTGTATATTAGTACCTGTTCACATGAAGGGGTGAATGAGTTAAAGGGTTATGACTAGCTCACTAGGAAAAAGGTAGAAACTCAGGTAGGTGACCTGCATATTACCTCTCCCTGCGTGTTACCTGCAACCCCACCACATTGTTGTTCTAACACACTGGGAAAGGGGTTAGAAACCTGCAGAAGTGATCAGGACCTTCTCCCCACATTACCTGGAACATCCCCTGCTGCAGTACGGGGCTTCACTATAGGGTGTACAGGCTAGCAGAAAGGTCCTGGACCCATGGTGATACCAGATGTATGCCTCTTGTTATGGGTCAGCATGTATTAGCCAGGACTTTTACGTAAAGAAAAAACATACAAAACGTTTTATTATCAGCATCACTTTCTTGGCAAGTACTGATCTATCATATATGCAAAATATGGATTATACCTAGGGTGATAAAAAAAAGTGGGAATTTACAGGTTGAAATAATTTAACATTTCTAAAAAGGATTAGAAAATTTTCCTATAAGGATTTTACCATTTTGTATTTAAATATTCTGGTACGAAAAACAGTAAAATGCCCACAAAAAATGAAATAGTCATACTTTTTTTTTAATAAAAAGGTTAAAAGAGCTAATTATTATTATTAATATTCATAATATTTATAAAGTGCCAACATATTATGCAGCGCTGTACATAGGGGTTATTAGAGGTACATTGGGGTATATAGGGTTTGCAAATGACAGACAGATATGGACAGTGACAGAGGACCGTGCCCAGAAGAGCTTGCAATCTATCCTTTAATCTTTTAATCAAATTATAAAGAATCTAAAATTTACATTGCCCAACTCATTTACATCTGAAGGTATTACTGCCCCCCCCCCCCATCTCTATGTATTGGATTTACATTGCCCTTTGTGGGTTTTACTGTCAGAGTCAATGATATAAAACAGAACCCTAAGTGAGCTCTCGGAAGTCTACAGGACAGAATAAATGTTCTATTGATTTCGATTCTTCATGCTTCATGTTTTCTGCAGTGTTTATTGTCGACTCTTGATAAGCCTTCAAGTGTTACATGTAGTTTAGTAAAACTCCGTCTAACTTTTATTTATAGAAACACATGAGGGCAGATTTCATTATCTATGTCTTTCCATGTTTTCCATGTATATTTCCACGTTTCCTAAAACAAACTTAGTGAACCTTACTGGATCTACAGAAGCAATGCATTTGGGAGGTAGGTAACCTAAGAACTTTTATCTCTTCTGTTTCAGGAAGTGAATAAGATTTTTATTTGCTGTTATTTGAAAAGTAATTAGATCAGTGATAGTCATTGGATGTGTGTCATGTTAAATATTTCTGCACCCTAAATATAGCAAATATCTTCAAGTTATTTTTTGACTGTCACATCCTTCAATGGACATTCTGTTTTTGGAAATTGCTACACAAGCCCAACAGGCTTTCCCTAATTAAATAATGTCCTTGGATGCTCTGGGCCAGTTCTTGGTAGTTGGTGGCTACTTATAAGACCTTCTTAGACCTTAGAACAGAAACATGTGGTAGATGAAAAGGGTATTTATGGTATTGCAGCACATGGGAATCCTGATTATTTAGATTCCAGAGCCAATATATAAGGGCAGCCAGTCTTGCAGTCTTTATTTGCTCATCCTAATTCAGCTGACCATGGTAGTCAGCTCCTACCCTACAAATTATCTGATCATTCCATCACAGCATTTTAGAACCAGCCTTTGTAAAATGAGTGATGTGAGAAGTTTATTTTATAATTTTTGGTGCTAGAACCTCACTGTGTATGTACAAGCACAATTTCATGCTACTTTGAACTCTCATTTTTGGGTAACATTGTGCTTTTAGGAGACACTCCATTATTATTATGAATAAACGTGATTTATATAGCACCAACATATTAAGCAGTTTTGTACATATAGGGGTTGCAAATGACAGACAGATACAGACAGTGACATAGGAGGAGGAGAGGACCCTGCCTCGAAGAGCTTACAATCTAAGAAGAAACAAGTTATTGCTGTTGAGGAAATATTGTAAATGTACTACAGACTACTTGGTTTGCCCAAAAGTAAGCTTATCATGGACCTAGGCACCTCAAATTGCACAAAAATAAATAAGCAGTGGTTCGTTAACTTTATGTCAAACTGGAAGGTCCAGGGATATATTGTAGGTAATGCAATTTAAATAGGTAATGCGGTTTCTTAATGATCAATGAGGTCATCTATAAAAGAACCAGTAAGTGGCAGAGGTGTGGATAACATTTGACTTTCACTGAAACAATCTAGAATATGTATAACTTCAGCTGGTAGACTTTGCTAATAGAGAGTTATTATGACAAGGAACATGCAAAGAAAACACTAACATTCACACACACATTTATGTAGTCAGTTAGCAGAGTCACAGATAAATGTGTAAATGCGGCACCTTCACTCGCTTAGCCAGCTGCTGTGTAGCTGATGTGAGGAATCCATTTGGTACTATGATGTTACAGCCTCCCTGTGCATGTCAATGGAGGGCAAGGCCACACATGTTACTCTGCTATGGAGGAGTGCTGAATTACTAGAATACACTTTCCCTAATACTGCTATTGCTGAACTCCTTCTAAAAAATGTGAGTTGCTTAGCTGTTATGTTGACCCTCTGGTATTTGTACTTTCCCAGTCACTGACCTGGAACACATTTGAAGAATAGAAGAATCAGAACAAAGTAAACAGAAATAAACCTTAAAAAAAACTAATCGTGGTTGATGGGACAGGTTATTATTAAATTTATCATTATTAAACAGGATTTATATTACGCCAAGATATTACGCAGCGCTGTACATTAAATAGGGGTTGCAAATGACAGACAGACAGTGATACAGGAGTAGGAGAGGACCCTGCCCAGAAGAGCTTACAATCTAGGAGGTGGGAGAAGTCTCATACAATAGGAGGGGGGGATATAGAGTGGTGGGAAGTAGTGACAGAAAAAGACGGTTAGACAAGTTTGAAAAAATGGGTTTTGAGTGCTCTTTTGAGCAGAAAGGAGCAAGCCAAGTAGGACAAGGAAGTCCATTCCAGAGAGTCGGCTCAGGTGAAGTCCCTTCTGCAATAAGATAAACCCACCTGTCTGCAATCTATTCTTCAATGTACGGTAAGCAGCACATGAGCACTGCAGATATATAACTAGTGGGGATATAGAGCAGGAATGGCTGGGCACTGGAAGGGATTTGTTAATTTCAGACTAGAGCTTCCGTACAATACCAGTAACATTTCTAGATTCCATAATAGCAAATCTTTTTGTACCTTAATAGAAGTAAAGAAAGTAAAGAAGCCCAGCCAATCAAGATGGCCAAAAATCAGAATGTAGAACAGAAGAAGGAAAAACACGATGGCGCCTGTAATAAAATGGGGACAGGTGAATATTGACTGGGTTTAGTTCTGCTGTAAAGGTGATGCAGATTGCCCATCTTTTATACGCTTTGCACTTGCTACTAGAACCTTACTTATTAAGGGACAGGAAACACCTGGCATGCTAGGAAACTGTCCTTCTTTTAATCTGAAACACATAATAAAATGTCTTCAGAATAGGTTAGGTCAACATTTTGGACAAGTGCTGTTAATTCTTGTGGAATAAAATGAGCAGGGAAGTGATGGGTTGGTTCATCTCTATCATTCTAGACAATGATGTTCATGAATATTATTATTAATATTATTATTATTAATAATAATGAACAGTATGTATATAGCATCAACATATTACGCAGCACTGTGCATTAAAAAGGGGTTGCAATTGACAGATACAGACAGTGACACAGGAGGAGGAGAGGACCCTGCCCTGAAGAGCTTACAGTCTAAAATAAATAATAAATATACTCTTTGTTAAGATTCAGGTGTGTCTTGTTTCCTATTGATGAATTACTATGATATAAATGTATTTTTACTTTTTCGAGTAGAGTCTTAGAAATCGTAGAAATGTAAAAATGTTGCACAGCCATAAGACCCAAATAAATAGTATAAAATAGGATCTGTGATATGGGTACTATAAAACTACATAAATATAGTGTTTTGCTTTAAATTAATGTTGTTAGAAATCCTTAAACATAGATTGCACAGATTCCAAGAACAAGGAATGTTCCTGGGCTCTGTAGTGACACCCAAAGGTAACAATATACACCGACATCATCTGCTATGTGATATTCCCAGTTTGGGTATAAGAGAGTCCAAAATACCTGTCAAAGCTATTCAGTTATGTTAGTGCTGATTTTCAAACAACATTAGTTCTCTACAAAGTTTGTGGCAATAGTTAATTTACAAACAAAATGATTGCAAGTGTTTTTTCATGATTGTTTCTAGCTACAAAGTGTGACAGATGAACAAATGAGCTCTGTACACACAGAATCGTTCTGTTCTATGGAGAGGAGAGGAGGGAGAACGGATGAGTAACACCCCGTTGTGTTCTCCTCTATTGACATGTCAGTCGTTCATGGATCTGTAAGGCGACCCCTGTACACATGTCAGATTCTCCCCTGAGAAGATCTGACCGTTTATATCAAGCGAGAATCATCTGATGTGGGTACATAGCCTAAGTAAGAATATTTAAAAAAGAATCCCAGCCAAAAATAAAAACTTTTGGATACAAAAAGCAGCTTCCATACCCATCTTCAGTCTGGAGCTACCCACTGTGAGTAACAGAATTTACCTGATTTTCTCTGAGCTTTAGTGTATGACTAGACAGTAAAGGGAAGCAACACAATGATGAGATAATCTTTCGGTTACTCTACTTTAACCTCTTATTAACATGCTTTTTGGGACCACATAAAGAGACTCGCTCCTTATGCTGCTTCTTTCTCTCCTATACAGGAACTTCATGAGGCCAATAGGAGGTCAGATCAGCAACACTGGTAATTTGTGTCTTTTATCCACGTAGATCAGTGTTTCCCAACCAGAGTTCCTCCAGAGATTGCTAAAGGGTTGCTTAAAGAGTAAGTAAACCCAAAATTCCCCCAAAAAATCATACTTACCCTCAATCCCACAGATCAGTCAAATTGTTGAGAGGTTTCTTCCATCAAGTCCTGCGTTGTCCCGATATCCATCTTCAGGCCGGCGCAGAGGGAGTGCCAGGTGCCGCCATCTTCTGCTCTCTTCTTCCGGGTTCTTCTTCCTACGCCACCTGACAGAGATGCGAGATCGGGTGACGTAGTTTGGGAAAAAAACTTGCCGATCTCACTGCGCATGCGCGAGATCTGCAATTTTTTCTCTTTTGATGAAAGGGCTCCTTCTGCATATGCCCGAGCATGCCAAGAGCCTGCCATTATGCTTAACGAAGCTATTTCGGGAGGTTCTGTGCTCCTATTCATTCTTGATTGCCTAGGCTATGGAGAATTAAGAGGGCGGCGTTGCATTTTTTTTTTTTTTTTTAAGAAATATAGGGTGTTGCACTCAAAAAAAACACAAACAGAATTTTTACTTTCAATAAAAGGGTTGCCTGCCCTTTTATGTAAAGTGAAAATTCTGAGTTTAGGTTTGCTTTAAGCTATGAGCAATTTGTGTATCTCAAGTCACTTACTACTGACACCAATGAGTTTTTGTCTATCCGTAAGGGTGACATTCTGTTGGTCAGCACTATAAGAGGAATTCTTTACATTTAACTTCATGCTAATGTATAACAAGCTTTGGAAATTGTTGACCTGAAAGTCATTTTGAGGTTCCTTCACGTTAGATAGATAGAGCCTGATTTAATAAAGCTCTCCAAAGCTGGAGAGCATACACTTTCATCAGTAAGGCTGGGTGATCCAGAAAATCTTGAATGAATCCGGTCCAGGATTGAAAACAAGCTGGCAAATAGCAAATGACATTGAATAGATCCATTCCAGGTTTGCTGGATCAGCCAGCTTCACTGATGAAAGCTTATACTCTCCAGCCTTGGGGAGCTTTATTAAATCAGGACCATAGAGTTTAGCTGTACCTATTGAGTAGTTTGTCATTAATGTATGTGACGACATATACTTTACCCTGTGCACCTTATATTGCATGGTATATGCCTTGCTTGGTACACACTTCATAAAAGCTCTCTGTGTGACAGCTTCCCTGGCCCTATGATATGTGCAAATGTCTAACATAAATATTGCAGTACGATACTCACCGCAAACAGTAACAAATCCTAACTAAATATAGGTAAAGTATTTAGAACATGTGCTGGTATGTTACACACACTCTAAAGTGGTTCATAGTAATCTCCGTGCTGCCGGTGCTCATTGACGCCTCATATTGATTTACAGAGGAACCTAAGAAACGAAATCCCCTATGTGAATATATTTCCATACTCTGACTGTGTTAGAAGGTTTTATTTCCTTTTATGTAGGCAGCAGCCTGCAAGAATTTTCTTTATCAATATACACATAGTATAAAGTGATACAGTATAGAAGATTTAACATACACACTACACACCCAAACTCATAAAACACTTACACTACATGTATATGAAGCTCCAAGAACCTAAATCTAAGTGTCCAGGGTCTGCATGTGGCCCTTTAGAATTGACTTTGTGGCCCCTGCAGTCAGTAGTTTATATTTCCCTGACTAATATGCCTATTCAAGCCAGTAAAGGAAAAATATTCTTAGGATTGGTTCAAGTCGGAGAACAGTTTGCTTTATTTCGTTCACACTACCCTACTTTTTCTGTGCTGTCTATCATTCTCTTTTTTGATGTTTTTTTTTTTTTTTTTTAAGTGTAGAGAGAATGAGCCTTAATAATTAAAGCTCTCCAAGACTGAAGAGGATAGACTCTCATGGTAAAAGCTGGGTGATCCAGCAAACCTGGAATAGATTTCTTTAAATCATTTGCTAATAGTTGGCAAAAGTTTGATTCTGGACCAGATCCATTCCAGGTTTGCTGGATCACCCAGCTTCTACCATGATAGTCTATCTTCTCCAGTCTTGGGAGCTTTCTAAAATAAGGTCCAGAGAGAAATTTGTCACAAGCAGTATTTAAAGGGGTAGTAAGTAATACAAATGTGGAAGCATTGATTTGTAAAGGGGCTGGGATCGCTCACAGTCTCATGCAATGTTAGGCTACGTACACACGTCAAATTTTTCTCGGGCGGATATCGGGCGAGAATCTGGCGTGTGTACAACCCGCGTCGTTCATCATCCGTGGATCCGTCCTGGCGGATCCACGAGCGATCCTAATGGAAGGGAAGGAGGAGAGTGCACAGCAGGGTGCCGCTCCATCGCTCTCCCCTTTCCATAGAGCAGAATGGTGCCGTATGTACAGCTCTCGTTCATGCATCGTGCGGTTCTTATGGTTGGAAAGGATTGTGAAAGATCCTTTTTAACGACAAGAATTGGACGTGTGTATGCGGCTTTACTCTACTATGTGTCTTCTAAAGTATCTCCCCAGTCTTTAACAACTTCTATATCATGTTTGAAGTTTCTGACAATCTCCTATAGCATACATGCAGTCTCAAAATGTTGTTTTTTTTTTAATTAAATCAGACAATCTATCAGATTTTGCAGCCATCAGGCTCCCATTACCAGATCAGTTGTCAGTCCAGATTGCTGTGTAAAGAAGAGAGCAGCCATTCACAATATATGCAGCGTGTGCAGCTGGAATCCTGCAAAGGAATACATGGCAGATCTTCTCTTTCCATAAGACACTGGAATAAAGGTATTTCAAAAGAAGGCTGAATTGTGTTTTTAAGTCAGGAAATTCTTTCTGGGTGGTATGCATTTGGGGATTGTGATAACCATTACTTCTGCACATAACAACACACAAGGATTCTGTTTGTCAAAACATTAGCTAGGTATCCAGAAACTCAGCAATGTTTAGCATACCTCCTCTTTTCAGTTAACTTCTGAAATACCACAACTAAATGTAATGCACCCAACCTTTTCTTTAAGGTGGTCACAACATATATAAAATTTATATTTATAACATAAAGAATGTTTTCTTTCTGTAAAAAAAAAGAAGAAAACATAGTGGACAGTGACTAGGGGCACCCCACCCAGACAGTCCCTCCAATCATAAATAGGTTTTTATATGCACATCTATTGAAGCTGTTGCAAAGTGATTTCTGATTGGTAGGCATGCGTTACTGTACATCATTGATCATTACACTATGTTACTACATAAGCTTTTATCTGGCTTACAATAAAAGTGTATCTTTAAAACATTAATAAGAATAATGCACACTTTGATTAAGTTGTATTTATTTAAGAGAAAACTTTAATTTTTAGCGTTTGTTTCATAGTCGCGTGTGATGTTGAAATAGCGACCAATTTTCCTATAAGGTTTTTGGTCTTGTTCACAATGACTATTCCCCTGCAACTTTAAATTCTTGTGCAGCACTGGGCAGCTGGCATTTGTCAATCGACCACAGCTGCCCACCTAGCAATGGGGGAAGCAAGTCGTTGGGGGGCACATGTCACATGCCCCTAACCATCCCTCCGCTTCATGGGATGGAGCCAGATGCTGCTTTTAGCTGCAAGTGGTAAGTGCAACACAGCCCTCCAGCTACAGCCAACCTGAACAAGTCCTATATAGTTTAAGTTTAAATATGATGAAAATTCAAGGAAACAGCTTTGTATTACCAAATATGTAGATTTCACTAAGGGAAACATTCAGATTGCTGGCATAGTAGTAGCCACCAAATTCAAAATGTAATACAAATACAAATGCTATTTGTAAAGATTTGGTAGAAATAATGAAATATTTGTCAGATTAGTAAAATGCACCACAGCAAATAATTGTATGGATTGATAAAGGAAAATAAGAAGTGCTCATTATAAAAAAAGAAGAGTATTGAGTTTGGTATGAAGAACCATTTAACTCCTTAATGGACAGAGATGTGTTAAAAACTATATCTATCCCTTCTTGGTGCATATCTAAATATATCAGCTTAGATGGCCTTTTCTTCTAATTGAAGTCTTCTGTGCACCCTAATAATTCAGTTGCCATTATCTCCAGTCATTCCAGTTCCAGGTAATCTGTATATGATTAATCAAGGTTTGACTGACAGTTGGGTTCCCAAAAATACAGTACTCTGATACTGCCTGAATAATGCATAAGAAACAAGAAGGATAACTGCTGGGAACAATGTTGGGGGTTTCCTTTGGCAAAGGTGTGAATCACACTCAAGAACCACAAATCCCTCTTTAAAAAGAAACACAAGGCGGAGATATCTTCACCTGGCAGCTGGGCATATTGTGATTTGCAAAATTCCAGACATGTATTTATTAACCCTGTCCATGCCCTACTATATTCCAGGGAGTGAAGACGATGCACAGAGCCCCTGATATTCTAATGAAGAATGTCTTCTTCTACTCACGTACATGTCCAGGCTGCATTTTCCTTAAATACTTAGATTTTGTGAACAATGCAGTATGCAGGCTTGATATTGGAGGTGAAATTGTATTTTGGTTTGGCAAACACAGCATCACATATCATATTCCTTTGCAATAAATGAATGGTTCTGATTGCACAATGTATTAATTTGTCTATCAAAACAACATAAATATGAACAGTATCTAACAAGAACACCTTAAACTTTTGATGATGGGCATGGTTTCATGACTACGGCATGTCTAGGCTTTACCTAGGCATTTCAGAGGTTGGATTGGGGAACTTGAACCCACCAGAGGAAGTGTGAGGGACAACCCAGCAAAATGCATAACTTTCCCGGCACCTTTATGTAAGGTATCCAGAGCCAGGGGGGCACCAGTGGTCCAGGCAGCTGTCCTGTGACCTCCTATATGACAGAAAAAAAACTAATTTTGCATATCAATGGGGCCATTTGGAGTTTTCCAGTTTTCTGGTAGACCAGTCTGACCTTGGACAAAGCCATATTGAATGTTTCTAATGGTCCAGTGTATGGCACTGCAAAGCCAACCAATCCATTAACAGCCATAAGAAAATTAAATAAGACTCCAGCATGCTATCTAATAGTTACAGCCATTTTCTTAGGTTTAAGTATAATTATATTTATTAAGTAACCAACTTTTAACCTCTCCTAATCATTTTACTGCTGAAGTTAATTCTCATGTCTTTGGTATGTAATTCTGAAACCATGAGCAACCCAAACCCCATTTGGTAGGTACAAGTATAAGTTTCTGCTTTACTAAGCTAAGATCTTCCATGTTTCTATAGAGAAGGGTCTTACAACAATGGTCTTTGTTCCTGCATGCCTGAAATACATTTCATGTAAGGAATTTTCTTTACTCTGAATCTTTGGTGAAGAAAGAAAAGATTAACCGAGGGGCCTTTCCCAGACATTACAAGCACAGTGATTATTATAGGGACAAACCCAGAAGGCAGTTGCTTTTACAAAACATATTCATATGACTTCTATTTTGCACATATTGTATGCATCATTTGGTAACATAATGTTAGTGATAGTTTGGTGCAGATTCTCTTCCTATTGCTGTTATGTATATTATAGACAGGTAGAGAGCAAACATTCTTTGTTCAGGTAATACGCTTAAACTTTGTGCCCATAAATGTCATTTAAAATTGTTGTTAGTGATCACTTTGGGTGGGAGTAAGAACAAACAAGCACCATACAGACAGGTCGCTCAGCTGCTGCCAAACAGCCCGTTTTGTTCTATGGGGAGAAAATGATGAGCTGGAGGCACTCCGCTGTGCTGACTACACTCTTGTAGCATTGATCAGTGAGAATAAAACACTCCTCCGTGTCAAAGGTCAGTGGGAGTTAGAAATGTCCCTGTGTCAGTGAAAAAGCCGTTATTCCAGTAGTTAGCGGGAATAAAAGGTGCTCCTGCATCAATAGACAACTGTCCATGTCATAGGTCAGAAGGAGTAAAAAATGCCTTGTTTGTCAATGCAAAATGGCCCTAAAGCAGTAGTTATTTGGAGCAGATCAGTAAAGCATTCCCTGGAATCAGGGGGAGCAATAAATGCCCAAGTGTCACATTCAGTGGATGTAATCCCTGCCCAGGAATTTGTGGGGGTCCAAAATGTATCTGCTTTGGCGCAAATGTGTCAGCGGGAGTATAAAATTCCCTGGTGTCAATGGTCATACACAGAATTGCATTCATAAGCAAACACCAAAACTGTACTATACATACAATCTACTTCCCATTAGTACTAGAACTATTTAAAGATGAAGAAGTGAAGCCCTCCATGTCATGCAGCCTCCAGTGTGCACAGAGATTCTGCCAATCCTGATATTCTGGATCGTATATGTACAACTCTTTAATAACATAGAAGTCTTTGGGGAGTTTAGGAAGCTCGTAGAGGCTCCGAATATTGCAGGGGCCTTGGATGATTGCCCAGTTTGCCCGGACAAAATGAAAACCCTAGTCATGGGAAACCTGTACTGATGCTAGATTTTCACCTGGAATGCTTATGAATGAGCATTTTCAGAAACAAATGTCTAGTATCTGTATGAACTTTAGGGATGGTAATAAAAGAGTTGAATCAACAGTTCAGTTCAGATTTAAGCACACATATACTATTAGTGCTTCAAACAATCAGAAATGACTTCCTGGAAACTCAGATATTAGCCAAACAATAGGCATATACAGTATAACCAGGAGATTAGCCTATATATGTTGTGGCATTAGTTATATAGAGATGGCTCCTCCACCAGTCGCGTGATCCACCGCGGTAAATGTCTGAAGTACAAATGGCAAAATAAATAAATAGGAAATAATTATTCAGGAAAATAATAAGTAAGATATAAAGTGAAGTGAAGAAATATACTTAGATATTTTCTATTACATCTACATGTGCCCAATCTGTATATATGAGATATAATACCACCTATTGTTTTCTTGCTACATTGCTGTACTTCGGAGACCTCACCCACTGTTGTTTTAAGATTTACACTGATGGTAAGCCTCTAATGATCTGGTTGTTGTTGTTGATAAAGAAAATCTGTAATTAAAACAGGGCAATACTTTCCTTCAGTTACACTTTCAGAAACGCATGGTTAGAGCATGGAAGGACAATTAACTATTTAGATCAATGTAACACTCAGTAACACTCTATTCCAGATTCCGTTGCTATAGCCTTTTATTAAATGTCTTTCCGCTTGCCTAGTCTTGTGCACTTACATGGGAATAAGAAGTTTTCCATCATTTGGAAACATTGCGACAAAATAAGTGGTTTGTTCCTATATTTGCCTAAGTTTCTGTGTGCTTGTCCAACAGAGGTAAGAATATTGAGGTCAAGCTTTAAAGAAAACTTCTCTGCATTGGAGATCTCCAGCATTTGTAGATATCCAAAAACAGCTGAGTGGAAAACCTGCTCCTCCATGGCACGTTGTGGTTCCTCCTGCCATCTTCCACATCCATTAGTAAAAGAGGAGCCAACAAGAGCAACCATTGGGACGGGGAGCAGGTATTTGACCTACCCAGAAATTAATGATTATTACAGCGGGTGCAGATCTGCAACACAATGGAGTTTATGCCACCAGAAAGTTAAGCATGCATGCTTTTTCTTTTACTGTCTGGGTTTAGTTTACCTTGGGGATCCCAATGTTGGAGTTTTAAATATAAGTTTATAGTACATCATTGCAGTCACAAAAGGGTATAAGAACTGAGTACAGAATACATATCTGACTAGTGCATAGGGACCTACTTATAAACCTGGTGATCTTGATCGCCGTGAAAAATTCCAGTAGAAATAAGTACATCGCCAAAAAAATGGTCGCCAGCAAGCATGGTTGTCCCATTGAGGGTCATTTTCAGGAAGCCGACAAGGGGTTTATCTGTACTACGCCCAAATCAAAAGAGGCGTTGTACCTGGGAACCTGACAATGACCCAACTCCCCCACTCCACAAACAAATCTAACCACCAAAGGAAAAATCTTAAAAGTTGTTGTTGAACCATTATTGCAATTTAGGAAAAGAACAGTTTTGTTTAAATAGAAATATTTATAAATTGAATAAAATATAGTTACATAACGGGTTTATTTTATAAAGCAGTGAATCTGATATTTACTAAAACATTCTCTGGCAGAGAATACTCCAGGTCCATGTGTTTCAATGGCAGCAATTGATTCTCCACCAGCGATTTTTTAGTTTGTTATCATTAGCAATCATCATTAGTTTGTTATACACTCTGTGCTGTAAGAAACCAAAAAATATTTCTCTGTATAAATACAAATAAAAAGACACCATAATACACAAAAAAGAGGTACTGGCATACCAAGGTAATGATTGTGAATAATAGGGATGAATGTGAACCTCCAAGCCTATTCAATTAGTAACAAAAAACTGGTTGTAACATCCAAAACTAAAAAAAAATAAATTAGCACACTAATTTTGGATTCACATAAAATATGCAAACTGATTTTGCAAATGTGTGTATCAATATATATTATTATTACTTAAATTGAAGACTTTTGATAAAACAGAGAAACTGACATTCACATTTCTGGTGGAGAATCTTCCAGATCAATGTGTTTCAATGGCAGTAATTGACTCTCCACCAGGGAATATTTCAGTGATTGTCAGATTCACTGCTTTATAAATAGACTACATTGTGTCTTTTTTTTTGCTATTATCTATTCCCATTGGGATAAAAGTTCTTATTATGTAAACATAAATAAAAATCGCTTGCACCAGCTTGACTCACCATTTAATTTACTTTAACGGGAGGAGGAGGAATATCAAAGGAAAAGCAGGTGATAAAACTACAAAGTCTGACCCGTGTTCTCTTGCTTTCCTTGAAATATGCAAGATGATTGACTGTCATAACAAAGCATTGTGTATATTGTACTCCTACACAGCACAATTCACATGAGACAAAACCATCCTCAGACTGTATACATTTTGGGTTGTTTAACAAGATACCAGACACACTGGGATCTAATTAAAACTGAAGGTCATGAATCTGAATCTGGAGGTAAAGACCAACTACAACTTCTTCTTTTATCCATTTTGCTTTAATCAATCATACACGCAAGGTGAATATTTTCCCACAGTACAGCTGCTCCATTGTCACTCCATTCTGTGCATTCCTGAGATGGACTAAAGACACCTATGGTAATGTACAGGGCAATGACTGTTTGCTTTAGAAGGTGTGTGATAATAATAATATTATTAATAATAATAATAATAATAATAAAAAAGTAAATACATTTTTATATAGCGCCAACAAATTACACAGCCCTGTACATTAAATAGAGGTTGCAAATGTCAGACAGATACAGGTGGAATAGAGGACCCTGCCCAGAAGAGCTTACAATCTAAGAAGTGGGGCCACAATGGGCCTGACCTAATAAAGCTCTCCAAGGCTGGAGAGAATACACTTTCATCAGTGATACTGGGTGATCCAGCAAACCTGGAATGGATTTCTTCAAGGTCATTTGCTATTTGTTAGCAAATGTTTTGAATTCTGGACTAGATCAATTCCGGGTTTGCTGGATCACCCAGCTTCACTGATGAAAGTGTATCCTCTTCACCTTTGGAAAACTTTAATAAATCATCATATTCATTCCATGTTCATTTAACGGAATAATTGGTAGCCCATTAAGCTATTTTTTTTGCCACACCACAAATGTCAACCATAGAAAATATTGTCATGAAAGAAAACAGGACATTACTGACTAAATCATTTTTCTTTATTATAGTTTACAGTGGTGCTGATCATATCCATATCATTTTAAGTATTATAATAATATGTTTTAATTATTGTAGTATTATAATATATATACAAATAGCATAATAATATAATAATTCTATTTACTTTAACAGTAATAAACATAAAATATTAAATATACATCATGCTGGTGTTCCCTTGCTACAATAACAATTCCATAAATATGAATTTTGTACAAAAGTTTTGCAGTCATAAGACATTAATCGCCCTGCATATATTCAAAAGATAATCTAAAAATATAAGGCTGACGCAATTCATGGATTTTCTGTTTCTTCAATCATTTAGGGAACAGAACTATTATTGGAGAAAAAAACGTACAAAAAAGAATAGTACTTCAGAGTGATGTCCATATCTAGACCTAAATTTCAATGAGATTTCATTTTCCTTTCCTTATTCAAGGCTGAAAGAACAGCCACACTCACTAGTAATCGCTTCTACCACTCTCCCTTATTGCTTTATATTCTCTGACGGAGCGCTAATTCTTACCCTTTGTAAGCTCTGTGGCTGAGTTTGCACAGATCTAACATTCTCCGTTCCTCTCATGTAACAGTGTTCAGAACAGGTTATTGGTCACATCTTCCCACATACCTATGGATAGGGATAAAAAACACTAAAATTCTACTTAAAGTGGAAGTAAACCTAAACAAAAAAAATTACACTTACATTCAATCCCGCAGATCAGTCTATCCATCAGAAGGTTTCTTCCATCGGGTTCCATGTTATCCTGGTATTTGTCTTCGGCTCGGCCTGACATCTTTGTCTCTCTTTTTCCAGGTTTTTCTTCCTGCGTCACCCAATCTTGCACTGGCGTGAGATTGGGTGACATAGGTTGGAAATCTCACGATCTCACTGCACATGCGGGGGATCAGCAATTTGTTTTCTATTGATGAAAGGGCCCCTTCTGCACATGCCCGAGAGGCTAAGGGATGTGCAGGAGGAGCAGCCAAGAGCCTCCCGGGATGCGTGACATAAGTTACCGGGAGGCTCTGTGCTCCCATTCATTCTTGATCACCTAGGAGATCAAGAATTAAAGGGTCAGTGTTACACCTAAAAAAATAAATAAATAAATAAATTGTTACTTTAAGAAAAAGGGTTGTCTACCTTTTTTTGTAAAGCAAAAATTCAGAGTTTAAGTCCCCTTTAACATATCACAAATACATTTATAGCCACTCTGGTAAATTAGTCATCAGTGTAGACCTTGATTCAGTCAACATAGAATGTGTAAATTATTCAGGCCAGCATTCAGAAGTCTTTCTGCTTATTCAAGAATAGGAAAATTTTCTGACAAAGTTTCCCTGACCTGGTGTCTCACCCACTAAGCAGGTGTAGATCCCCCTTTCCGAAATTGCTGTACTTAAGTGTCAGACAGAAGCCTCCAGCATTGTTTATATTCCTCTGTTGGCTTTTTAATCTGATGGCCACCTAGGCACAGTTAGGCCCGGCAGAATTTATTGAGCTTGTAGACTCTACAGTCCACATCTACAAGACCTTCTAAAAAACCCATAGAAGTCTGTGTTGCAAACCTGCCCAAGAGTAGTCTTTGGAGCAAGACGTCAGCCAATGGATGTATTAAATAGTGTGGTCTTGGTGCAAAATCTAAGTAAGTATAGCAATTTGAGGGGGGAAATTTTGGAAACTTTTGGGAAACTTTTTGAGCTACGACTTTTAGCTTGCAAGAGGTGATCCAAGTCAAAATTGAACAACCCTCCACACCAGTGTTTTTCAACCAAGGTTCTGTGGTACTCTAGGGTTCCTCCAGAGGCTGCTAGTGGTTCCTTGAGCAATGAGAAATTTGTGACTCTCAGATCAGTTTAATTGATCTTTTTTGCTATCTGTAAGGGTGGTAGCCTTACCAATAGCCAGAAATGTGGGAGGCATTCTTATAACTGACCGCCACTGTGAGCTGTGGCTATAGTAATAATGGCAGGGGTTTCCTGAGGACGTAAAAATATTATCAAGGGTTTTTCTATTTTAAAATGGTTGAGAAACTCCGCTCTACACCATCCACCACCCATAACCCTTCTCTAATGCACTTTTAACATCTCTGCCCTAGCATTAATAAAAATTCACACATTTAGCCAAGGGATGATTTACACCTGCCTCAGACAGCATGGCATCATTGTGATTGGATGATATATTTAGGACAGGCTGGTTTCAAAAACTTTCACATGTTCCCAAATAAGCAACATCTGCCTTGGCACATGACATTGTGAGTTACCCATGTGGATATAAATATTCACAGCATTCTTAAGAACTGATGAAACTTTGATGAGTTGCAAAATGTCTTCTCGTTACAGAACATGTCCAGTTAAATGTAAGTAAGTAATGTTCTAGCTATACCATGACCTGGATAAATGAGAGCCTTCACAGACAGTAGAGCTACCAACTGTTGCGTTACACCTCTAAAAACAAAGAGTAGATCCTACAATGTGGTCAAATTCCCTTTAAATACAAAGACCAAACATACTGCAAAACGTACTCCAAACAAAGTAGACAATGACAGTTTGCTCCCTTCTGTTGACAAATTTGCTTTCCATGTAAAAATACAAAATGGATTTTTCAGCATATTTACTCATGTCAGAGACTGACAAATAGCTTCCATTTTTTAGCTCAACTTCCAGTTTGACAATTAAGCCCACTGTTCCATTTTCAGCAATGCAATAATAGCAGGGAACTAACTTGGGTGGTGAATAGTTTGTTTGCATTCCTGTTAATCTTCATGTCAGTGCACGTAAATGAGGATACGTTTTAATATACTTAAAAACAGAAGCTTTTACTTTAGATCATTCATTTTATACAGATAGTGTGCAGCATGTCTGCAATGTCAAGGTAAAGTACAACCTATAAATCAGAAAAATGAAAACGCATGAAGGAATGTGTATGCAAAGCACTTTTTGCATTTAAGTTGGTCAAATAAAATAAAATCTTGTAATTTCAACAAGTCTATCCATTCTGTAAAAGAAAAACTTAAGCTGACTCCATACCTATGCATGCCTGTTACCATGTGTTTCAATGTGCCTTAACACAATGAGCCGAATTTATTAGAGTTCTCCAAGACTGGAGAAGATAGACTGTCGTGAAAGAACATATGTGATCCAGCAAAATATAAATGGATCTGGTCCAGGATAGAAACCATTTGTCAACAAATATCATTTTTTTAAGAAATTCATTCTAGGTTTTAAGGATCACCCAGGTTCCTATTTTCTCCAGAACTTTTATAACTCAGACCTATTGGGCCTGATTTATTAAAGCTCTCCAAGGCTGGAGAGGATACACTTTTTTCAGTGTAGCTGGGTGATCCAGCAAACCTGTAATGAATTTCCTAAAAGGTATTTGCTATTTGTTAGCAAATGTTTTCAATCCTGGACCAGATCTATTCCAGGTTTGCTGAATCACCCAGCTTTACTGATGAAAGTGTATCCTCTACAGTCTTTAAGAGCTTTAATAAATCAGGTCCATTGTGTTGGGCGGACTTCCAATTGATTTCTAATGCACCTGACCCTTCATAAATAAATATATAAAATAATAATATAATATAATATATTATATATAATAATATAATATAATAATAATAATAATAATAATAATAATATAATATAATATATAAATAAATAAATAAATAATAAACACTATAGGGCCAAAGAGTATCACACCTGATGCTGAACAAACTGTACATGAACAGTATGAAAAGGTGAAGGTACCATAAATCATTCAGTATACATACATATTTCACACAATTGTGCGCTTCCAACCTTATGGTAATAGTTTGGGAAAGGTCTTTTCTGTTCTAGCATGATGGATTCTCTATGTACAATGCCAGCTCCAAAAAAATATATTGTTTGATGAGTTTGGTGTGAAGAAATTTAGTGTTCACAGCGCTTACCATAAACATACTAAACATTAGGAAAGGTGTTCAAATTTGCAAGTCCCATTAGGATTTTTGACGTCAGCAAACTTCATATAGCTCTTGGTTTTTGAACTTGATGTCCTAAAAACTCCTATATACAGTATGTGATAGTCAGGTATTATCAACTTCAAGGTGGGAAAGGGTGTTTTAGGGATTAGGGGTTCCCTATGGTCGTCCTCATTAACCATCAAATTCACCTTCTAACCCAAGTCTTGGGCTCAATTGTGGAATTCTCCTTCTATACACCTCTCCGATGTGAAAAGACGATTAACCTGGACTTTTGTGCAAGAAAAATGTAGGGCTCAGCTCCATGACACCATGCCCAAGTTTACCTCCATATGGGCGCCATGGATGGACAAGTTCCTACCACCTTCATTCAACTAGCAATTATTCACAGTTTGAACAATAAGGACCTTTCCCCAAGCCCTATGCCCTCCCCCATTTGTTTGTGTTTCTGATAATCCTTGTTCATATTGTCATAGTCTCCCTGTACTCCCACCCTCCCTAGTTGGACTCTACCTTTAATCCCAATTTTCCTATCACCCCCATTTCCCACCCTTTTTAAAGGTTACAGCTGTATGCCTTACCTTATATATATACAGTACACCTTATATTATTTGACCACCACCCAACACAGTTTCCAATATCCCATCTTGTTACATTATGTTTATTGCTTGTATATGTTTATGCGATTACTACTGTTCAACAGTTTGTTTTTTGTTGTTACCTTTTTTCTAAAACCCCACAAAAAATTAAAAAATTAGGGATCCCACCTAATCCCCCAGATCCTGCGAGGAATATGGGCTGGTATTCACATTGCAGAAGGGCTACATTCTCTTATCACCTCTTGGCATTCAGATTCAATACCAACCTCATGTCTTGTTGTGCCGGGCTGGTATTTGCTGGGGAGTAAGGGAAGATATGCTACTGTATGATACAGATTAGATGGACATTGCTCCTGGCAAGATATCAACCTAACAATATTCACCTAGGAAATTTTTCTTTTTTAAAATTTTAAAAGATATTTAAATATTTTAAAAGACGAAACCTGCCTACAAATCCCTAAGAATCTTAAGCGCAAATTTCATGGTTCGTGGTTATTTCACCCAGCAAAAGTTTATAAACATTCCCTGTACAGTACACAATGCACACCCAAAATACTAGAATATTTGTCATTGTATTCAGGGGGAATCTGTGGTCTAGACTTTCTGTTCTTTCTTTTTCATCAGATGAAACCTAGACTTTCCTAAACCTTTCCAAATGTTTATGTGTCAACATGAGCAATGTACTGCACTAATAGCCGGAACATTACAGATCTCTGGTAGAAAACTATATTCCCAGTACAATGCATTAGACCAAAGATTCCTGGCTTGTTTCAACATGTAACCTACATTAAAAAAGAATGAAAAAGTGTTGGTAAGCTCAATCCTAAAAAACAGTGCAAAGCTTCTGATGGGCTGCATGCTTATGAAAAGCGTATAATTCAGCAGGTGTTCAGACAGGCACGTTACTAACTTAGCACCTGCTGAGAGAAGACAGTGAGTGATAGCAAATGAAACTGAGAGCCACATGTGTCCCCTGTGCCACTGAATGAGGATCATAGACCAGGAGCATACATATGTATGTATATAATTTCTTGTTTTTTCATTTGGAAACACTGGATTTTTGGCATACACAGATAACCTGCTGCCCCGAAAATAAGACATACCCTGAAAATAAGCCCTAGCATGATTTTTCCATGTTTTTGAGGATGCTCGAAATATTAGCCCTACCGCAAAAATTAGCTACAGTATAAATAAATACATGGACAAGAGGTGCTCATTTAAGGAAGGCGCTATTGCTAGACATGAAATTGGGAAAATTGGGGCCAATGGTGCTAAAGGAAATGGAATCACAAGAAATTTCCGATGGAATTCAGGATTTAGTGAGAAATGATGATGTTCCAGAAGATGATGACATGACTGTATTTAAATAAATGTTGATTTTTTTGTTTAAAAATTAATGTTGATTGTTGTTCATGAAAAAATAAGACATCCCCTGAAAATAAGCCTAAAGCATTTTTTTAGAGCAAAAATTAATATAAGACACTGTCTTATTTTCTGGGAAACAGGGTATTTGTCTGTACTTGCAAAATGTGCCTGAAAAAAGAAACTGATGCAGGCACAATATTTAATGATTGGCAAGAGGCAAATTTTGTTCTTGAGTATGTTGAATATGAATATACTTTAGGAATTAACAGAATCATATATGTGAGTATGAGATCACACTATCATTTTGATGTCATGATGTTCTATGAATATAATATATTGACTGTGGCATCACAAGGGTAGTTTATGCCATCACATTACCCATGACCACATCAGTAGATGGATTCTGACATCACAGCACAATCTCTGACATGGTGGACATCATGGCACAATAATACTGATTATAACATTGCAATATTGTGTGATATCTCAGTACACTTCATACCCTCGTAATCCAATATGTCCGATCATATCACCAACACCGCCATTATAGTATGGACTATGGCATCACAATACCTACACAGGAACCATGTTATTCTAAATGATTTTGAATAATGAGTACTAAGTAAATTGTGGAAAAATTATCCACAAATAACACATTACAAATCCTTTGTAGGTTTTCTATCAATTGCCTTGGTTTTCTAAGCATTCTGATAGCTCAACCACATCCACAAGGTGAACCCATCAACTCTCCTTTAGCCACCTTCCTGTTGTATAGTTTTGTTTTATTACATTATTATTATTATTACTATTAAAATAATAATAATAATATTAATATTAATTACCTTTTGCAATTATCAATAAAATACAATACAAAAATGAGAAGCACACCATCAGCCATCAGGGTGCATGTGATCTGCTCTACATCAACCTTTTCCAACCCCTATAGAACGTGCTACAGCTTATCTGTAGTAATAAGAAATGTGACCATTAAATATTAGGAATCCCCCTGAGGTGTGTTAAAGTGTTTATATGGGCGAGTGATGAAAAAGGATAAAAGCATTAGGTGATAGAAGGTCAAACTGCACATCAATGGTGTCAGCATTGCAGAGGTTTTATATTTAATGGCTCGATGAAGTGGAAATATTAGCAGGGTGGTCAAGCCGAAATTACATTATATTTTTTAAATTGTATATTGTTATTATTAACCTGTATTTATTTTATTATTATTATTATTATTTATTTGTAACAAATAACATAATCTCCCAGTCCCATATTGTTATACTACCTGACTTTTTCTCACAATTTTGTAATTTTACAATACAGTAGTATTGGAAGCAGCCACATTGTATGAACAGGTCATATCCTGTATACTGGAATACATATCTATACATATCAGCATTCTAATCATTTAATCAGTTCATTTATCCATAGTTGTTGATTTATTAAACAATTATAAGCAGACCCCTATTTGTATGCATTTCTGGTACTTTGTTTCAAAAGGGTTCTGTTACGAGAAGTATTAATGGGGTGGCAAATTTATATGAGCAGATAGGAATCTTTTGTTTGTTAAAGCACTGTAAATATTAAACAATTGTGTTTTCTTACTTTGCTTTCTGTCTTTATTTCATCTCACATGGTATCTCAGTACCACTATTAACCAGGCCCTTTCAGCTGCTTCCTGACTACATACACACACCCTATAGCAAGTGGCTGTGCATTGCTCTGAATCAAATTCTTGACTAATTCTCAATTTTTCGTGATTATTTAACTCAGAAATCTTTTGACTTGACAGGGATTACTGCACTTTGTACATAGTAATGCAGTTTCTTACCAAAGACCCCCTTTACATTCACGTTGGTCTTGCTCCCATAGAGCTTACACTCTAATGTCCCTTCTATACAGACACAAGCACTACAGCAACCATAGGTAGAAGATAAATACCTTGGCACTATTTTTGGTACGTGAAAGGATAAATATGTACAGTATACTTAATGCTGGAAAAGGCAAGCAGGTTTTAGGGAACAGAATACTGCAGTATTTGTAAAAACTTCATGAGTTATGTTCCCATCAGAATACCAGTTCCAGTGTGCAATGGAAAGAACGTGGATTTATTGTGTATCATCTTATATCAGAGACTTGTATGAGCTGAGAAGACAGAGGCCAGAGCCCCGATAAGTGGCACTATGTGTATTTTTATCACTCCCAGAAGTGCACGCAGATGGTAAAATGTTCATATCGCCAGCTGTTGAAGATATGCATCCATTCTGGCAGACAGGATCATAGGCATACTTAAGCTTTGTTTCTGATTCTATATTTAAAGCACATTGCTGAGTTGTGGATTATAGGAAACCCATTCATCATAAAGTTATGGAAGAAGTTGTCAGCACAAGTTATGCTTACAGTAGGCTGCACACCCAGAATGCATCGGTGACAATGATTTAGTAGATCATGAATGTCAAACACAACCACATTCAAAAGCCACCCTAGACATGCCAACCTTGTAAATCTAATCTTTCTCATCTCATAAACTGAAGAGAGACCAAAAAACCAAAAGTAGCTAAAAATTCTATAAATATTGGTGTACAATCACTCTTTGAGTTTTGAAATTTCACATTATGTGATGGTCTATAACCACATATTATACAGAAAAGTTAAACTCTAAACAAAACTTTTTTTAGTTTAGAACAATGGAACAATAGACATGCTGCAAAGTGGTGCACTGAAATACATTCATACATATGGGAAAAATCTGAGAGCATTCTGAATACAGTGGTACCTCGGTATAAGTCCATTTTGGAATAAATCCAACTTTGTATAAGTCCTGTTTGGACACGAAAAATTTTGCTTGGTATACAACCTTTGTGCTAGAACTTGTATGGGTCAAAATGAGTCATAGCACTGCGCGCTACCCTTATTTACCTCTCTCAAGACAAAGCCACGACTGCCCACGAGCGTCAGTACGTCAGTACATTCAGTGAACAACCCGCGCTATAACTCTCTGTGAATTACATAACATCTCCTTCCTTCTCAGCACATTCCTAGTAGGCACTCAACTCTTCTCAGCAGGATAAAGTGAGGGTAAATTTTCTTTTTATTTCATCTAATTGCTTTTGTAATACAGTAATGTATTTTAGTATTAAGCAGTGTTTAAAATATTTTTTACAGCCCCATCAATGTATAATATGCCAATAATATTAGGATTTTTTTCATGGGAACGGATTAATAATTTACCTTGTATTTCTTATGGGAAAATGTGTTTGGTATAAGTCTAAGGATCTGGAACGGATTAAGGACTTATACCAAGGTACCACTGTATTTATCTTGTCTGTCTATATGTAAGATGTTTTATGTGTGTCTGTTTTTTTTTTCTTTTATATTATTATTGGTTATTACAGATGAATTGTCTCCTATTTTAAAAAAGCGGACTATCTAATAAGCAAAATGCGTAGTTCAGTATGGAAGCTACCGTTAACATATTTTGAAGGTCTAGCCTTATTATAGTTTTAATGATTTTGTGATAACTGCATGGCCAGAAGTGGCTTTCACTTTCAGGAACTACTCTGTGATCCAACACAACTGTAACTGTATACCAACACATGCAAAAATGGATTCCAACCACTTCCTTTCAACTGAATGCATGGTTGACGCTGCTGTAAAATGCAAATCTGAAATGCCTCCTAGTCATCATTAATTTTTACATTTATCACATTGTTTTTTGCCTTGTCTAATCCATAATACCTTTACAGTGAAGTCAGGCATAAAAGTCACGAGTCCATGGTGTACAGCAGTATAACGGACCCAGTAAAGGAATGCAAAAATCATAGTGTACTATAGTCATAGGCCAGAGTTACTGCTATTTGCCTTATCTAATAAGCCCATTTTTGCTATATTTCAAATAGCTAGATTTCTAAAGGCTCCTACAAAGGAAAACAAAACCACATGTCATATTCTTTTTTATATACATGCTTATCAGCTTAAAACAAATCTGCACTTAGTATAGGTTTCTATTGCACAAAATTAGGTCAAATGGGGTAAGGTAAACTGATAAAGCATGGAACTCACTAAAAGAGGTAAACTCCCCCAAAGTTATTTTTATCACTTAAAGATATTAAGATATCTTTACTGATTTTTCCTTGGCGCCATTAGGACACCTCATTCATGGCTGTATTGTTTGACAGGGGACCGTAACATTTATCCTGCCAAAAAATGATGTCATATTATTTGCCAAAACCAAAAGCCAGCAATTGTATGCCTTTCTCTGTCATAAGTGATCCACCAAAAAGTGTCATGTTATGTACTAAGTAAACATGTCTGATATTGTGAAATACAGTACGCTTTACAAATTTGCTAATGCTGAAAGGTTTTCAAGAGGTTATATGAGACAAAAATTCTACACACAGGGTACACACAGTAGACTTCGAGAGGTCTAGCAATTTAATTCATGATAAAGAAGAGCAAACCTTTGTAAACTGAAACTCATTGTTAGGCTTTTATTATAAAAATGTTTTGAGATGATTGTTTATAAATTATCTGTACTTTACACTATTGGATTCTCATACTCTCTTTTAATCATTTTAATGACCAATGGTTGTTCAGTCCAATGGTGGCCTACGTACCAGATACAGTATGTATGTGTGTGGTTCTTGAAATCATAAAAGGGTTTGAATTATTAAAGCTCTTCTCTGGTGAAGACAGACTGTCAAAGGATCTGGCCCAAGATTGAAAACATTTGCCATCTAATTTCAAGAAAGAAAAAAAAGGTTTGCCGGATCATCCATGATAGTCCATTTCCTCCAGTTTTGAAAGCTTTAATAAATCAGGCCCATAAAATTCAGTGTTTAAATTGTTAGATCATTGCCTAAGTTTACTTTTGCAGCAGTAAAGAATAATAATCTAATTTAAAAAGTAAAACAATGAATATTTCCATGTTATGACCCCTGGAACTACATGTATTAGTTACTGCCTGTGCCGGTCCCTGATCCCATCCTCATCCCTTGCTGCTATGAAGTCAGAAAGTCAAAGTCTGCACATCTGCCTGTCGGCAAAGGTTAGGTTTTCAGGCCAGATCAGCAATTTGTTATCTGTGCACCTATAAAGCAATTAAACAGAAGCGCTGGTTGGAGCAAAGTCAGTAGAGTGCACAAATGTAAGCAAAGCACGAACTGTTTATAATATAAGGAGAGATAAGGAGGTGTCACTGCTGGCAATATTAAGTGTTCTGCTGTGTGCCAGCTTCTATCATAAGCCTTTCTGTACTTTTATCAGATAAATAGGAGGCTCTTCTGTAAATGGGAAACATAAAAAATAATAGTGAGGGAATACTACAGAAAATGTTCTAAATAATCTGACACGTCAGATTATTCTTGTACGAGATAACCAACCAGTTGTGCTCATCTCAGGCAAAAATCTGACATGTGTATAAAAATCTCTTATGGGGAACGACTGCTGTACACTCCTATGGAAGGGAGCACAATGGGGTGCAGCTTGCTCATTTTTCCACCTCTCCTCTCTATTGAACAAAACAGAGCTGTGTGTGAAGATCTCAATTATTCATATGCCACTGAAAACGGTCATGAAAGATCACTTCCATCCACAACCATCTAACATCCATCAGACACCCGTACAAGGCTTAAAGTGCCCATATCACCACATTTCTACATTATTTAAAAGTGTGGCTAACATTTTTATAATTAGAAATATTGTGGTTTTTTTTTTAACAATACCCATCCCCTTCCATTTTTTACTGGCACTGCCGTAAAGACTGAATGGTAAGCGTACAGCCTCCTGGGATACCTACGTCACAAATCCCAATAGGCTGCACAGTGTGAAATCAGGTGATGCAAGAGGAAGCTAGGTCAGGGGTCGGCAAACTGTTATGGCCACTAGGCCATTTCAGGGGCGGGCAGGAGCACAGTAGGTCGGACTCTGAGTCCCGCCCACCACCAGGGAACGCCCCCTGAAGTGAAATCCCTCTCCTCCGTATGCATTTGGAGGAGAGGGATTTCCCTTCAGGGAGCTTTCTCTATTTACCGCACTGGTGGAAGTATCAACGCTGGCCACGGTAAATAGGGGAGCAACAGCAAGTAGTAGGAACCAGAAGTTCCTAACGCCCCCTGGCCCATCTGGCCAGCAACCCAGAGCCGCGGGTTGCCAGCCGGCATTGGGCCAAATTGGCCAGGGGTGTTAGGCCGCAGCAAACTACCAGCTAGGCCGTATCTGGCCTAAAGGCCGGAGTTTGCTGACCCCTGAGCTAGATGAAGAAAGATGAAGATGGCTATTTGTCCAATTTGTGCCAGAAAGAAGAAGGAAGAAGGGACGATGTGGGACCTCCTGTACTCCTGTACCTGCCTGTAATATCATCATATGATTAGTAATTCATGAGAGAAAATAAATACCCAAAACAAAGTAATTTGACAAAGAATCTTATGCGAAATTTTTTGCTGATATTAAAACTATGGAACAGGTTCTCTTTAACATTCTGTGAATGAAGCCCACAGTGGGAGATTATTATCTACCCATGCGTAGTGATTTCTCTGCAAAAAGATTTTGACCACATGTTTCAGGTGTGACAGCTAGACATATAAATACACACATATAAATTATTGCCATGATACTATTTGCATTACTGTGTGACTTTTGGTCTATACCATGATTTAAAGTTTATTCTTCCTTGCTAATTACACATAGTGCAAAAAATTTGTCTTCCTTCTAGTAATGATAGAAAGAAAACGCTCTTGAATGTGTGCCTGGATATCAGTTTTAAGACACAATGGAGACTTGTGTCCCTCTGCACATAGCTGTCTTTGTATAAACAGAAAAACTGAAACATGATTGTTCTAATTAAAGGAAAGAAAATGATTGCCCCTGTTTTTAAGAGCCAATGGCTACTCCATCTTCTGTGAGCGTGCTATGGAGCACCATGGGAAACTTCCCAACTCACTGAGCTGAAAAGTCACTTGGAGGCTCAGAGGAAACTCATCCCGAAGACATTATAGGAAGGACCCTTGCCAGAAATAACCAATTAAAAATCTTTCTAGTGGAAAACAATGTTACAAAGTAAAAGTAAAATGAAACCACAACATAGCAATGAAAAGTGGTGACTGGTGTACAACTGAGCAGCACACTGCAATATATTACATCAGAGTTTCTCAACCTTTTTAACATGGGGGAACCCTTGAAATAACTTTAGGGACTTAGGGAACCTCTGCTATAAATACTATATCCACATCTCACAGTGTTAGTGTGGTGGTCAGTAGGTGGAATGCCACATGTACAGAAAGCAATAAAGGACCTGAGAGGTACAAAGTGCTCATTTTTTAAGGAACCCCTAGCAACCTCTGGAGGAACCCTGGTTGAGAAACGCTGATTTACATGGAGTCAGCAACTTTTTTTAGGCATGTACAACTTGTAAGAGATTTACAACAAGATTTGTTGGGTTAAGATTTGGTGGGTATAACATGCCATGACACATAAGAGTAAGAAGTGAATTTGGCATTCTCCAAACATTCTAGAAGAATCAATCACTGGATTTGAAAACAGATGGACCTTAAAGACTCTCACCAGAGAATGTTTATTGAATAGAGGTGCTCGGAACACAAAAATTCCTACTAAATTTGTCTTTTTTTGGTGGGCTGCATTATACCTAACACCTGATGACAGCAGGTATTGCCAGAGAATGACAACTGTCATTGCTACTATACCTGTAAAGTAAGATTAGAATTTGGATAGCTCCAATTCTGGGTTCTGATTGGAATATATCCAACCACCACTATTAGTAAACGTCACATTTACTGATATATATATATATATATATATATATATATATATATATATATATATGGCCTAATAAAAAATAATATAGTGGACCAAAATTGTTATGACTTGCCAGCGCTCACCTTTGAAAGAAACTGAGATTGATTTAATAAAGCTCTCCAAGACTGGAAAATATTGACTATCATTGGGTGACATGGGTGGTCCAGCAAGCTTGGAATGGGTTTGATCAAGGATTGAAAATATTTGCTATGTAAGAAGACATTATTATAATAAATCCATTTCAGGTTTGCTGGATTACCCAAGTTCGCCCATGGTAGTCTATTGTCTCCAGTCTTGGAGTGCTTTATTAAATCAGGCCAATATGTGACCAAATAACATAGGTTGATGAAAAGCCCTGGGAGGATAGCCTGGTTAAACCTTTTTCTCCAAGGTATGTAAGAGAAAAATGGGTTGCGTCATAACATTTAGAACATTTAGGCAGGACATGATATTATTATTATTATACAGTATTTATATAGCACTATCATATTACACAGCGCTGTACAAAGTCCATACTCATGACAGTAACTGTCCCTCAAAGGGGCTCACAATCTAATGTCTCTACTAGTCATACGTCATTAATGTAGTCTAAGGTCAATATTGGCGGGGGGAAGCCAATTAACCTAACTGCATGTTTTTGGGATAGGCTTTCTAATAGAAAAGCCCAGCACTGTTTAACATTGTTACAGATTGCTATATAAAAGCAAAGAACATATTTGGGTAAATTTAAATCCAAGAACATGAGGGACGGACTGGTGTCCCCACATCAGCTCTTAGGTTTAAATACAATTAAATTAAAAAAGAAACAAGGTAAGGCTCTACACCTATTCAAAAGTAATATTAGTGAACTCCACAAATTTTTTCAAAGTGTGTTTGCTGGCAGAGAGAATTCTTACAGATATCTTTCTATCTACATGTTAGTTTTGTGTAGGAAGAATGTGAATTGCAAAGCTCCCATATTCCATGACGTAAGCAAAATGGTCTAGAGTTAGGAAAGACAGCAACAATATCATCTTTGTAAACTCATGGATGTTGAGAATTAATGTATTTCTGATATCAGTTGCACATCTGTATCTCTGGGATATCTTTCATAATCACAAGCACATCTGCCTTGTATATTATCCTTAGTTTATATAAACTGAAAATGAACAATATGCATTTTTAATATATTTTATATATAAACAAATGCCAGAAAAATGCTGCTTATACTCAAATTCCTTACAAAACAGATATTATATGCTATGCACAGATATGATGGTGTCCAGGTGTTTGTTCATTGGTTTGAATACTGAGATGGAATTAAAAAGCTCTTTTAGTAGCAGTTCAGCAATTCGTACTGTCCTTGTAGTGCTGAGGTCTTGATTTTAGTTCTTTTACCAGGCTCATTATGTATGACAATTGTATGTTGTCTGTGTGTTTGCAAAGGAGTTTTTCTTACACATAGAATATATTATGTATGTGATTGGGGTATGGGCAATAATCTGTAAGCTTTTTGCTTCATTGTTAATGAATTTTGGAGCATCCTGGCTGCTATGTTAAAGAGTAAAAAGTGTTAAAAGTTAAAGTTAAAAGTTAAAAGTATGTTAAAAGTAAAAAGTGAAGTATGTACTACTGATATGTAAATTCACCATGTGGGTGATAAAATATTAAATAAATCAGCACTCTTCATTCTGTGATTTATAACAATGCAGATGAATATGTTTACACCTGCAATGTCTGACAATCATTGGATGATCATGGTTTATTTACACCACACTAATATCAAATGCAAAAACTTTTTGGGAGTTTTTTCCCCACTTTCTTTTATTTTAGAGATTTCCTTCACTTACTGTAGACTTGGAAGTGGGATGATATATTTCTAAAGACAGTGAAATCCCCATTTAAACAGGCAATTGTCATCAGAACAAGTGCTTCTCACTGGAAGATTTCTCCTATGTTCCTGTTGTGCTATTAATCCAAAAAATTGAATTTATCTTTATTTTGTATCCTGGTAACATTGAAGATCAGAACAATTAGAAACAACAAATCTCCCTCTAATTGGGATACAGACAGCAATTAAAGCTGACTGGTTCTTCTTCACTCTGTCCAAATTTAAATTTGAAGTTTGGTCTTAAGTTCTAATTTAGCTTCTTCTTCTAAGAGAGGAAAGCAAAATAAATGATATGTACAATTTTCCATACTAGGAATAATTATTCTTTACATGTGGTTGTTAAACTAACACTTTTCTCTTACAGTAAAACTACAGTTCTGCAAAAATATCTACAATCAACCAGGTTCATTATTGCAGGGGAGACAGGAGATGTCCCCAATAAATCACACCTAACTGCTTCATAGATGCCATCTTATCTTAAAAAGTTGAGCTACGCAGCTCAGTCTATGCATCCCAGTGCATCTGATCATCCCCCTTATAGCTGCTGGGGCTAAATAAACTCTTGCATGCATGGAAGTTACGTCTTCCTGGCCCAGCCAATCAACAAGGGAGAAAGAAGTTGCCTACAATGAAATGTGAACATTAACAGGAACAATAAACTACCTGCCTGATTGCATTTCTTTAAACAATGGTTTAGTTCAGCTATAAGCATTAGTTTGCAGTTGTTCTGGCTCACTAAAAGGTGAACATAATAGGCCTGATTTATTAAAGATCTCCAAGGCTACAAGATAAACTTTCATCAGTGAAGCTGGGTGATCCAGTAAACCTGAATTTCCAAAAAGCTATTTGTTAGTAAATGTTTTCAATCCTGGATCATTCCAGGTTTGCTGGATCACCCCATTCACTGATTCAAACTGATTCAAAGTATCTTGTAGCCTTGGAGAGCTTTAATAAATCAAGCCCAATGTGTTTCCTAGGATCACTAAAAAAAAAGAATTGTTCCCTTTTCACACTGGTACACTCCTTATCAACCAGAGCACCGTTTACATTTGCACTGTAGGCCTATTTTTCACCAATCATTTTTTAGTTACAAATATTTATATATAAATTTAGTTTTATATATTGAACCTGCAAAAATTTTTTTATTTTTGCTATGTATTCCATTGAAGAAAAAAGTACAACTTTATTCCTTATTTATTAAGTATTTGTTAGGCTTTAAAAAAGTTTAAATATTATTCTATATTTTGTTTCTATGGTATAATTTTATTCTATAATTTGCCCTATTAGACTATGGTAAAAAATACAAATATATTTAATTAAAACATTAAAAATGTAAAAAATAAATGGAAAAAAAACTGCCGGAAAGTAATGGTCTTGAGGAAAAGGGGAAGGATGAGATCATTCAGGTGATGAAGGTAAACTAAGGGTCAATAAAAGATCACCATAAATAGAATCACATTTTATCAAATACAATTTTTAAATAAAATCTGGTCAGTTTGCTTTAATTGACATCAAATGCAAGTCAAAGCATATCATTTTGATCTGCAGATTATTGAAACAGAGTGGATAGAAAAGTAACATGGTTATTTTGTATTTCTATATTCCCCATCAGAACAGTGTTTATAAAACAAGATCAGATGGCCTATCACAGCTATTACAGCTGCTGTATTTATAGATTATTCTGGGCATTGTTGGTAAGCCTGGGGGGGGGGGTGTTCGGTAGCAAGGAGTCCCAATTAACAAGGAATACTTCAATAAAAGTAATATTTTTATATGGGTGTTTATAGAATTGTTTCTCTCACATAGGAACAGTCATCAGGATAAAATAAAAGGGGGCGGATCTCCCAAAAGACAATCTAGATTGCAATAAAAAGCCAACAAATATAGTAATCCTCTTTTCTATCAAAAACAAAAAAATATATATTTTTTGGATATATTTTAATATAACCTCCAAAACCGGCCATGAGATCCGATCCCACATGTTGTGTAATCCTAAAAGTGTCAATACCAGTAGGGATATTTAATTTTTTTACTATAAGCGGACCCCAACACTGCGCTACTGTTCCCCAGGATGTTTGCAAGCAGGTCTGAGCCTGCGATGGAAGAATGGGTGGGTTCTGGTATCATGACGTCACTCTGGGGAACATTCCCAAATGGTATCCATCGTCACATGGTATGCAAAAGATAGAGAAACTCTTGTAGGACATGCAGGTCTGTATCCCCATCTACAATATTGTGATAGAATCTACCCTGACAAGAAATCTTTGCAGAATACAGAGGTAATATACTAATAGCACACAAAAAATGTTCTGGATTTTTATTTTACTGGAACCGAGACAGAAGACAGATTTGGCTTTTCGATTATCTTCTCACCTATGTATCTGAGCCTTTGAGAAATGTAACATAAGTCGATCTTCCTGCTATATGCAAATCACAGCCTTTACAGTTTTTCATCTAATTTTTTCATTTTTGTCTCCTCAGATGAACCTGATGGAACTTGTTGAGGCTGTTGGGAAATTTAATATGTGTGTCATGCACTAATAACCCAGAAAACAAAGGCTAGCACACTACATGACAGGCATCTGTCAATTTGGGAGAAATATTTATTGAGAGATGTATGCAATAACAAAATTGACCACGTCAGCCATTCAACCATGTGTTTTTGGTCAATACTAAAAGAATGATCATGGCCCCGGGGAGTGAATGTCAGTGGAATGTTTCTGTGGTTTTCTTTTCAACATTTTACCTAAGCACTAACTTGTAGTATAGTCTTGTAGAACAGCACCCATTACCACAATCCTGGATGATGTGTGATTCATTTCACCCTTTGAAAAAACATGAAAAAAAATGTTCCACCTATTCCTATAAAAGTGTTCCATCTTCAATACTTCAGCAATACAGACAGGGTTGGTGATCCAAAAAACAGGACTGGTTGGGGTCAGGTGCTGATTATTGAGCGACAAGTATAGGAATCAGCCTTGTCTCCAACATTCTTGTCATCCTACTGTAGTGCAAGCAGGTACAGCCTACATAGGAGTGGTAACGTTGCTCTGATCTCAGGAGTAGGGCAGCATTGTTGCCACTCAAAAGAGAAAGCTGTAGTAGTAAATTTCATGGACAAGATCAATAGGTATTTGTATTTTTGTTGGGACATTACATATGTGCTGTACCACATTTTCTTCATTGGGAGGCCAGAGGTCGACCTACATAGAGCTCATTATTGGCACTGCGGACACATAAAAGAAGAACTAGTGTTGAGATAAAAATCAGAATTAAATATTACTTACAGTAATGTGGATATCCATATGCCTTAATGATTAATTGTGAACTAGAATCTAAGTGGGATTATTCCTTATGGCTCACCCCTTCCTAACCCAATTGGCTGCCAGGCCCTAGGTAATGTTACTGACATGTTTCAATAGAGTTGAGGGCAGACAGGGTTAAAGAAACACTGTGCAGTATTAAACACAAAGATTAGAAAACATCATGTCAGTCTCAAAGGTAACATGGTAGCATACATGCAGCAGTCTCTGGTGGCACATGTCTCCATAGGACCAAAAAAAGGGGGAATACATGGTTCAGGTTGTTCAAATTTCTTCAGTTAGGTTTGAAGGCTGTTTGGCCAAACTACTGAACAAAACTGATGATTTTGCACATCCTGAATCAGAACACCTTTAAAGTCTATGAATGTTTAAGTTATTAGCAATAAAAATGGACATAATATAGTCATACATAATATTGGGATGGCTTGGGGCCCCCGGACTGAACATGAAAAAATATATAACTTTTTTTGTAATTGAAAGTTAAAATTGGGTTGGGAATATAGGATTTTAAAATGGACTGTCTATTTCAATCAGACCACTAGGTATTGATTAAATGTAAATTCATACATGGAAAACAAACATGATAGTTTATTATGTTGGGCTATACAGCCATTGCCATCTCTCTTCATAAAATAAATATATGGAAAGCACTTCAATTCTATCAACATATGCTATCATAGCTTGTCTGTGTTCCAGGTATAAAGATCCTGAATGTGGGTTAATATTATTATTAATACACAGTATTTCGATAGCACCAACATATTACAGAGCACTGTACAAGTCCATAGTCATGTCACTAGCTGTACCTCAAAGTGGCCCACAATCTAATGTCCCTATCATAGCCATTTGTCTTTATTACAATTTAAGGTAAATTTTTTGAAGGAAGCCAATTAAACTAATTGCATGTTTTTGGATTGCAGGAGGAAACTGGAGTGCTACCTCTGAGCCACCATGCTGCAAATTTTGAAGTTTCACAGGGTTCACAATTTCCTGAACTTCCCAGCAATCCCCAACTTCTGCAGCAATTCTGGTGACAATACTATGTATAAGGGCGATGCAGTTAACACAAAAAAGTGGTGATATCAACTTGAATTTTTTTTAAATATTAATAACTCTCGCTGTGTTGAGTATATTTCTACTGCACAAAATCTGAGGCTTCTTTGTGTAAGGATTTTATATGCACAATTATTTATCTATGTTATTTTTTATTTATTTGTATTACATCACCTTCAACACAATTAATAACTGCTTAGGACTCTATCAGATCTGGTGCATAAATCAAATCCAATATAAGGGAGTATTATGTCCCTCTGTAGTCATCCCCGGGCCAGAATCTCAGTCTAGGAGATGTTGGATGTTGATTCTGTTTGATACCTGAATAAAGATGTCACCGTCCTTTTGGTACGAGTGAATTGGGACATTGCCTGAGGAATACGGTATTCTGTATGAGAGGTAATAACTACATCTCTTGCTTAATTCTAAAATGGAAGAAAGTCTTGCAGAATTTGCCAAGTGACAAAGAGTAACAAAGTTCAGCCTAATTACACAATACTATTGAACATGAAACTCCAGCTGTATGTGTGCTGACTGGCCTTGTCAGGTCCTAACAAATATTGTTAATACCAACACAAGGTGTTATAACTATCAAATTATCTGATAACATCTGTCTGCCTTCCGTGTCAAAGTAAATCCTCTTCTTCTGCGTGAGCTAAGAGTGTCTGAATGGAAGAATAGCCATTATCTGCATAGTTGTAAGTTATCACATGTGATCCACTCAGAGCCCTTTCCTTATCCACGCTAAGTAAATATTCATAAATATACATTAAAGAAAAATAAAAATGAATCACGAATGCAGAAATAATGATTCTAGCTAATCCCTTTCTTTTTTTCCCAGCCTAGAAGGATCACTCAGTGAAACTTGTGAAAGAAGAATGTTTGGTATGTTAAACATGGTGTTAGCTGCCTACCTAGAATATGAAAAGTACATCCTGACTTCCAAGAACCTTTTACAAGAAGAATTAACAACAACATTTTATATTTGCAGTATTTTTTATTATGGTGTACATATTAGTTTTGTGCTTTATCCATAATCTTTGTATAGACATGACAATGTGGGGCCCCTTAAGCGGTGCTAGGGGCCAGTGTGATATATTGGAAATATTTGTGATTGGTACGGACTTTACATTTCCTAGGCCTGCAGCCTGGTTGGTTAAGTTTAGTGCAGGTTAGTTGACATAGTGCAACTGGGCACTGTTGTTTTTTAATCAGGAATTTTTATTTGTTACATTTTGGAGGAAGTTGGTTATATTATTGTTGTATGTTTATGATATGTTAATAGTTATGTTAATTTGGTTTGCAAATAGTTAATTTATATAAATGATTTAAACTTATGTTACTTTATGTTAAGTTTGTTATTTCTGTTTATATTTATCTGTTATTTATTTGTTAATAAACGTCTGCTTACCAGCCGTTTTAAATTATAGTTTTACGTGTTTTTGGGGGAAAAGGGATGGCTGGCAGGCGGGGGTAGGTACCTGGGGGGGTTAAAGTCAGAGCTACCCTGGTCATGCCTATTTATTCTTATCTACTTCTTTAGAAAAAGAGCTCAGTATTTAAAACCTCATACACTATAAAAACCTCTTTCTACCTTTTCTGTATAGTTTTGTTTCAGAATCATTATAGGAAATGTATCTGGATACATTTTTGAAATCTCTAGCTAATTCTAGAGATATTAGAATTTACAGGACAAAAGTAACCCCCCCCCCCCCCCCCCCATAGCTTGTTTTGTGGGAGCCATTTACATGACCCCCCCCCCCCCCCCCCCCCCCCCCCCCCCCCCCACCCAGAGGTGCTCCTTCCTACTCATTCCTTGCCTAGAGACGGATTACATAATCTTTGATTGGCCCTTGTTGATGGATCATCTCTTGAATTCAAGGTATCAGTGCAGAAGAACAGAAACGGTGTAAAGACTTTAGGGTAATAAAAGAATATAGGCAGTTCATATGAAACAGTGAACAGGGAAGTGTAATTTAGGTTATTAAATTAATATTTTTAATTAGTATTTATATAGTGCCAACATATTATGCAGCACTTTACAAAGTCCCTAGTCATACCACTACCTGTCCCTCAAAGGCGCTCACAATCTAATTTCCCTACCTCAGTCATATGTCATTACATCACTTTTTAAGGGAAAGCAAATTAACCTAATTGTTTTGTGGGATGTGGGAGGAAACACACACAACAACAGGGAGAATCTACAAACTCCATGCAGATAATGTCCTGGCCGGGACTCGAACCTGGGACCTAGCACTGCAAAAACCAGAGTGCTAGCTATTGAGCCAATGAGATGAAGCTCTCCTGACTTCAACCATCCAATCATGTGGAAAGATAAATCATGTATTTTCAGATGGCAAATTGAATTTTCATTCACAAAGCTAAGTGAATTTCCCTTGCCCCTTGGTAAGTGAGTCTAAATTCCTCTAGCAAATCAGCACAGTTGGGTTCAGAAAAGCAATGATGGACTTTGTGAACTGGTATTTGTTTTTTAATATGTAACATGAACTGTATAAAGATCTGCAAAGCTATGTTTATTCTTTAATATGTTCTCAAAGTTTTAAAGAAAGAAATAGGAATAGAGAAGGGATGGGAGAACGTGAGGAAGAACAATGGAACTTAAATGCTGAAAACCATACTAAATACTCAGATTAAATACATAGGAGGGCTGCTTTTCCTGTCAAAGAGCTACATTTATTTGTGTATTTTATATCTGATTACAGAAAATGAAAAGAATGATTAATGTAAATGTATATGAAAGAATATTGTGAACCATTTAGATCTCTATTTGAGATATTTGTGATGTTACTTTGCAGATAATGCCACCACAATGAATTCCAGGAACTTGGCCAGACGGTAGACACAACATAAGCAATCTATATTTATAACTAGGACAGGCATTTGATGACAAGAGCAACAACAAAAACTCTGGAAATCTTTTAAATCTGACCTCAAAGCATGTATAAAAGCCACCATTACCAAAGTAAAATACCAAAATATTTTTTTTTTCATACAACTGGCAGAAATATATGCTTCTTCTTTTACATGGACCTTTTGCAGCCTTCTGTACAGTAACTGGGAGAAGTAAGTGCATCCAATAAATATATCTAAAAAAACCTTGAGCCTTAGTTTCTGCAGTATGGGGGAAAGCAGTTGAAGGGTATGGGCCATTTGGATTACTACATCCCCCTGGGACAGGCCTAAATGAGATAACATTATAGTAATATAAAGCAAAGGGAACTGACTCCACACTTTCACAAATGACATCATTGCAATAGGATGTGGTAACAACACAAAATAGGGAAATAGTATTACTATTATTATTAACATTATTAAGCACCACCATTTACACAGTGTTGTACATCAAATAGGGGATGCAAATTACAGACTGATACAAACAATGACACAGAAAGAGGAGAAGTTCCTGCTGAAAAGAGCTTACAGTCTAAGAGATGGGGGAAGGTAGCAAAAAATGGGAGGAATAGGGTCACCCTTGGAGAAGAGGAACCAGTAGAAGGTGTTATAGGTAGCTTAGTGATGGTGTGAGCCATAAGAATGGACAAGGTGCAGAGTCTAAGCAACAGCCAGGTTTTCTCCTCTAGAGGTGAGGGTGTTACAAGTGGATAACACAGGAGTTGGACTGGGAAAGCACTGAATTAATCAACAGGTGTATAGGAAATGCTCAGCAGAGCTAGGGGGCTTGGAACTAGGGGAGACATGTTGTATGAGCGCTGAGCACTGTGTCCGAGCCAGCTAAATAGCCAGGGGCGATTAGGAGGCTATTTTCTCAGTGGCCGTTGGGTGCGGTTAAAACCCAAAAGAGCAGGTGCTCTTGGGCTCAGAACTGCCCGCAGGTGCAGGAAAGAGGTGCCAGCTCTTTAGCGAGGCAGAGGTAAGCGTGACAAATAGGAGAAATATGGCAATACACAGACACAAAACAAACATTTGTAGCAGTATATAGACCACACAACATGATAATCAGGATAGACTGCCACATATGGCTAACACACGGATTGTTGTAACAATAATTGGGCAACACGCCACAACTGGTACACCGGGTGACATCTACTGATGGTAGCAATCTAACAGTAATAACAATTTGTGGACAAACTGGCAATTTCTACAATTTGTAAGCAAATGGGCAACAGACATTAGTAAGGATACATGAACAGTATACAACCAATTATGATAAAAGAAAGAGGTAATCACACATCATCACATTAACACTGTGTGTAGGTGTATGTATGTGAATGACCAACTTTTCTACAAGCCACTCTTTAGAGCCAACCCACCTAATCTGTATCTGTGGGATAAAAGCTCAAGAGAGTGATTTGCAGAACCCTTCTCCAAGACCCAAGACAAGTAGAGTACTACGTAGGGTACTACTAAGTCAACAAACTTACTAACTGCTTTACATGAGCGGGATCTTGGAGGTACATGGCTACCAAGTGTAACTTTTGAAGTTAAGCTCTTTAATTTTGCTCACTCCTCTTCCTCCCTCATTTAACCATCGCTAATTGGCCACAGATTCCTTTCCCTGCCTATTGTTCACTAGATCTTCGACCTCTCGGATGCAAGGTCAGTTGGGCAGGGTTCTTATGTTTTTTATTGTATAGGCAGGTTTGTCATTTGCATGGTCAATGCATTGTACAGCATTAGGAAATCATTAAAGATGTAATAAATAAAAGTAAATATAATAATAACCGTTATAGATTATTTATGCTGGTCCATTTTTCTAACCTTTGTAATTGCTGTCAATGATGGGCCAGCCAGGAAACTGCAGTTTTCCTGTTGGGTGTCATTTTACAGTTTCTGCGGTTTAGAGACTGAATAACATAATAAACACTATATTTGCTTATTAGCACATTCTTTGATAAAATGACTAATAAAATGCATATATAAGTGGAAGAGTTTGCAGGGAGCATCTGAAAGATACAATTCTTATGTCATTGTATAAATGGATATGAGTAAAATGTAAAAATAAACACAGCATGCCTGATAAATGTGACAGCTCTGTGTATTCTGTAATGTATTCACATTAGTGCAGTCTGACTGTTTGACAGCTCGGCATTAATACTTCAGTCATTTTAATGGGGAATCTATTATTCGTCTCAGCTCCAAAGCTCATCCCTGTTTTATTCTTCTTATTAAGCTCCATGACACAGGCTGCTGCATGCCTGCTATGATTATGCAAAATTATTAGCTCAGAGGGTGTATTTGTATTCTACTAATTGTAGGAGGCAAGAAAATATGTCTCCTAAATAAATAAATTCTGGTGTACAAAGGGGAAATGTCATTCATTTTTTTTAATATATACTCAACAAAGTACCTATACTTAGGTAAAATAAAACAGTTAGTGAACTCCAGACAGATACCAAAAAACAAAATTATTTAATTATAAAAAAATGTATTTTTTTCAGCTTTTGAAAGTACAGGAATAGTAATACTTATAGAATGGGATGCCAAAAGTGTAAAAAATAGCACATAATATTAAGTTGCCAGGCCGGATATTTGACAAATGTGTCGAAGAAGAAATGAAAAGAACGGCTCTTTAAGGCAACCAATATGTTTGAAAAGGTTACTTTTATTGAACGTTTTATTGTTCCACTGAAAGCTGACTGCAGATACCCTGTCACCTTCTTCTTTTAACATCCATGCAAATGTAAAAATCAAACACTATCGCCTCCAGCCTTCAGCAAATTATTTTTTGGCAATATCTCTCCTTCCTCCTTGAGATTAAAAAGATCTAAGAATATCTGGGATCCCCTCTCCTTGGCGGTATGACTGTTTAATAACTACTTCCACCTTAGAAACAGCAGTTTTTATTGTTTTTCATATGGAACACTACTCAAGTATCTCAACCAGCTGAACTTACCAGTTACCTTCAACACTTGTATCTTATAACTCAACTTTACCACCATTAAAATATTCAACAACCTGATCTACTACCAATATAAGTCTCTGTGAAGTCCCCTGAAGAAGCCAAATGGCATAACGTGTCGGGAATTTGGAGTGCTTATTAATTATATAGAGTTAATGATCATATGTATACTCTGAGTTAGGATTGTATGCATTTCCTCTGCTATTAGTAGAACTTTGTATAGCTATGAAGCATTCAATATAATTGCCCTTTTCAAACATATTGGTTGCCTTAAAGAGACGTTCTTTAAAGTACAGGAATATTTCTAAATATCAAATTCTTTTATTGCCTCATATAGAAGCATTTACACTGGGAGAAGGAAAGACAGTAGTAGGGGCGAATCAGACTGTGCTACAGCTCACATGTACAGTGATCATGCTGCAAGGAAGGTAAAGCAAGGTGAGTGGAGTGTAAATTATCACTGAATAGCTTTTCTGATGTCTGATCATCAGCAAGCTCAAAGAAACCGATTATGCCATCTGACAGGCAAGTTGGCTGAAAAGAATGAGAAATCTTTTGCTTTCTGTATATGTGTAATGTTTATGTTTGGCATTGCAATACATTACGTTGCTTCATTACTGTATGTGAAACATTAAAACACAAAATACTGTAATAGTATTCACAATGACTTTTTGCTGTGTCATCTATATTTCAACATAATACATATTTCTTTCTGAAAAAGAAACATTTTGCAGCATGATACACATAATTTATATAAAAATTAATAGCATAATAAGTAATAGAAATACGATGCTAGTTTAAATATAACTATGTTACAGGTTCTTTAAGTGGACTTTAATTATCTTTCCTTTTGCTTTGGTGGTGCAGTTTGTGACATCATTGTGGGGAACAATGGGAGCTCCAAATCTTAGACGAATATGCTGCAGCACAATGCTAGGGAAATCTTCTCAAGAAGATTTGTAGAAATTTAAGTTACCAAGAGTTCTAGAAGGAAGAGGCGCAGTGGTCCAATGATCCTGGCACCATTGGTGGAAGCCATGAAAAAAAAAACTATCCAATAATTTTCCTCCTACTGATGTTTTCTAAAACTTTTTTGCTGTGTTTACGCAAAGTAAATGGGGTAAATGTAAACAGTGCACTTGGAGTTTTAGGTGTAAGGTTAGTTAAAGGCAGACTAAAGTTCCGCTTTGAAAATGAACAACAGCCTATTGGCTATAGGTTTTTATTGCAGGAAGGGACAAAAAAACTTCCCTCTTTAGAAAAACTGCCTGATTACTACCTTCTAAAAAAAAGTGACATCATCCTGGTCCAGCCAATCAAGATGGCCAATGATTAGAACCAGGATTAGAAGAAGAAAGAAGATAGTGGAAAGGGGACAGGTGAGATTGTTTATTTTATTGGAGAAGGACATCATTTGACATCTGCAACACAGGACCTACCTGCGTAGTTTTTTCTATTTCTAGGGTTTAGTTCCACTTTGATTGGTTTTAATAACCTACATGTTGCCACATTTTAATGCTACTGGATTGGCATCTATAGACTCAATCTCAAATTCTAGTGTCTACTTGTAGGTCTGATGTATCCCACACATCAAGGCTGATTTGCAAAGTGTTTGAAAATGTGCACACAATAAAATGTGTGAATATTCACTTCAGTTATCCAATGAACAAAAATTTCTGTCAACGTATGCACAGGTTTGAATAACTTTCATTGTCTTTTAGCAAATCAGTCTCGTTAGTTGCTGTAGTCCCCATCTACTTCATGCTTTCCATCTGAAAGGTCGTGTTTGTTTTACTCAGATGTCTTGAGTCCTTTTCTTCATAATTATCCTTAGTTTATGCCAGGTAGGAGCTGAGAGGTGAACTTTGAGGGCTTGTTTGACAATGGTAGGAGTATGCCTAATAGGACGAGGGAGGGAATTCCAGAGTAGGGAAAGTTCTAAAGAATTCTTGTATCCATGTGTGGGGAAAAGGTTATGAGAAAGTCATTAGTAGTCATTAGTAGTATGTATCAGGTCAGGGATCAGGGCAAGGAGGGAGACATGGTCACAGGTGCTTTCATTACTGATCAGAAAAGGTAAAGTGCTCAGACCCAAGCAGGTTTGCTATGCCTCCTACACCCTGCTACCCCCGCCCCAGGCCAATGACTGATTACATCCAAGGAAACTTTTGAGTGGAATCTTCTGAACTATCAGAAAACAAGCCACACGCACGCAGTTGAGAATAGTCTTTTCATTTCCCACTCAGTGCTGGTCAATCAGAGGAGAAGCCAGTCACCATTTGTGCATATATCATGAATAATTTTTTTTTAGCCTAGATTCTGTCTATTGTTATGTAATCCTATGTACTTGATGTGTATTTCCATGCATATTGATGTACTTCTTTAATGCTTTCTGGGCTGTTTTGAATATGTTCACTCAATAAAATGATGAGCAAAGCTGAAGTTGCTATGAAAAGGTTTGGCCACCATGCATTGGAAACACGTCAAAACACATGACATGCATTTTTTGCCTTATAATTGCCAGCAATAGAGCCTACATGTAGTGTTAATGCACTACAAAAGTACCTAAACTTTTTATCAATGGACATTGAGGCAGCACACAGATGTGATTTCATTTTTGTACTCCCCTGTTTTCCTGTATGACTCTACTGACATTGGATTGTATGTCTGGTATTGCCACCACCTAAATTCTTTTCATACCTTTTCCATTTACCATTTATTGATCCTTGTAACTTCTTGATTCCTTAATTGCGTATGGAGAAGACAGAGGGAGTGAAACCAACATATATGGTATAAACCTAAACATTAGTACTCCTAGTGTGGTTCATAAACTTCGTAATAAACTTTCATATGGAATAATATTTGCTTAAACAAGGAAGTCACTTGTCTCTTTCCTGACACGTTTTGCCTATAAAGCTTCCTCAGGGGATAAGGGAGATATGTACAGGTTGCACTGGTTCAACAAAAATAAATATATACAAATTTTGTATAAGTACAAGTATAAATAAAATTAATGATAATAACAGGCTTGTGGACTATTTATTAATCTAGGATTCTTGATTTCTTTTTATTTTCTCTCTGTAAGGCTCTGGTAAGCACCAGCACTCACCACCAGACTCCAGTCCCTCAATCTAACGATGCAGTCTTCACCTTTAGCAAGTCCCTGCTCAGCCTCGGGGGACAGGTTGCGTCTGCCAGCACACGGTTACCCCCAAGATTTATCGTGCAAAAGATGGCGTCTGGGGATGGGCTGGCAGTGGACCAGGGGCCCACAGAATAAGCAGTACAAGAATTACAAGGCAAATCCAGAGTATAAAGCCAAGGTCATACATGGGCGATCAGTCAACTAAACAAAGGGGGTAGGCACAGGCAGAGGTCGGTCCAGGCAGTAACAGTAAATCACATGAGGAACACTCCAGCACAAATTGGCCCAGCTAAACTCTTCAGCAGGCACTGGTGACTGGGACCATAGAAGCTATAAAGTCCAGGCAGCCAATGGCAGCGCAGGATAGAGTCAGGAACTAATCTTCCTTTAAAATCCCCTCCAGCTGTGCACCGCCTCACAGTGTGTGCAGGGGATGCCAATTAAATACATCAGGCCTACGGCTGCAGGGAAGCAGGGGCTGCTGCTCTTTCCTAATTCTCCATGCTGCTGCAAATGACATGGCAGGACAGAATAAACAGTGTTTGATACTGCAATGGTATCTCCTAACACTCTTTCTTCCTGTATTTTTTTGTATTTTTTATTATTGTCATGTTGTTTCTACTTTATTTTTATCTATTTTTTTAAAAAACCCAATAAAAATGTATTGCACAGATTAATGTTCACTGAGTGAATTGGTAAACCAAATCCTTTGTCCAAACTATATAAATGGAATCTGTAGGCAGAAATATAGTAATGTATTTCTATATCATCATACAGCTGTAGCAGAAAAACACCTCCTCATAGTTCACTGCAAAACTGGACTACTGCCCTATGTGTAAAATTAGTGGATGTTTCTGTAGCGGTCAGATCCAGGTCCTTAATTGCAGAAAGTTCAGCTGATGGCTTTTCTGCAATAAAACAACTTACCTGCCATTTTGCAATTATTTATCTAAATTTATCTTCCATAGCTTTTCCACCCAATCCGCTTCTAGGTTCAATGCAATGCCAATGCATGCATGCGCACAGGTGTGTATTCATTCCCAGCAACAGCAGGGGTGCCGGGATCATACACATGTGCAGCTCAGGGTACATAATAAAGGAGATTTCTAATAGATAGATAAGTTTGTTTAATAGCAGAATAGACATAGCTTACTCCTTCTGCAATAGAAAACCTGTCTACACACATTTTTACAAAGATAAGAAAAACACAATTTAGCGCCATTTATACTTTTTTTTCCGTATACTTAAAAATTGATTTTAAAACTTTTTAAAACTTTGCAGTTTCAGTGCTGCTGTTGTATTTGATGTGCTTTGCTGCTACCTTGTTTTGGTGTAGTCTTTTGTATAGAAAATCTGTAAACAGTATCTTTTACCATAATTGTATTCTTCTTCATTATATAGCTGCCTTATAAATAGAAAACAGGTGGGCATATTGCTTATTAGTGGTAGGAAACATAAAAAGTAAACCATAGACCTATCACTTTTATCAGAAGCCCTCACACACTGATCCAGCAATCATTTCAAGTTACTGAACATCTCCTCTATTATCCTCCTTTTATTACTCAATTTATTATGTTGATCTAACATTTTACTGTGCTGATAAAGATGTGAAATAGCTTGACGTTCTTTTAAAAGGTAGGATGCAGATTAAAGCAGAAACATTTTGCTCATCTAGCATTCCAGAATGTCAGTAGAAGGTATTTGCCATTTAATAAACATTCTCTGTAGTTTCATGTCAGCTGTTTATACAACCCAGCGTGTTACTATCTGGTAAAACATGAAAGCAAATGCATATTAAGCACAGTTATGCAGCTCTTGTATACTGAATTACCTTCATTTTAATTGGGAATCTATGAAATGTTCAAGTTTTATTCAGTAGGAATGCTAAGGTTTGGTAAGTGCCTACAGCCATGGCTTGCTAGGGTTAAAGCATGTGGATGGTGCACGGTAACATATTGCGTGCATTCAATTTGGGTAGAAGCTTACGGGGCTGTCACTGGAGCAACTGTCTCCATTAGAAAGGTTTTTTTAATTACCGTATATATCTGTTTTGGCAACAACTTAAAAGTTTGGATTTTCCTAATTGATCTGTCATATTGATACTGGTCATTAGGAGAATTCATGGAAGTGTATATCCATAGTGGTGACAGATTTCAATAAATGACTGACTGCAGTTCTAAGCCCTCATAGTCTATCAAAAAACGTAAAAAATGTATTGGCTATATGACATGTTTCATATATACTCTAACTGACCAAAAAGTCCCCAAGTGTTATGATCTAGGGTTGTTTAGGTTGGCCAAGTCCTGGTTCAGCAAGGTTATGTGTCCAAAAAAATGAGGTCAGCTGACTATCTGAATACTACATAAATGGATTTTTCCTTCCCTGATGGCACAGGTATTTTTCAAGTTTCAGTGGGATCAAATTGTTAAAGACACACATGGAATGGCCACCATGAACTCCAAACCTTAACTCCATTGCGTATCATTGGGATGTGCTAAAAAAGTCATCGGTTCAACTCTCCCATCATCATCTATACGTTTCACCTTGTATCAGAATGAAAAATAAATGCATCTCTGGAATAAAAATAATTTTGTGATATGCATAGTTTACGCCATATTTAAGTCCATGAATATTGAACAGAATGTCCAACAAGCTTTATTAATTTCTATGTTTCCAGAATAGAATGTGTAACAAGCAATATTACTGCCCTTTTTATGCAATGGACAGCAGTGCACAATTTTCTTCTTGTACCATGGGGGTCTATTTATAAGACAGTGAATGTGACTTTTACCAAAAGTCTCTGGTTGTAACTTCATTACTGTCATTTAAAATAAATAAAACTAGCAGATCCATCTTTAATGACCGGTGAATGTCCAAATCACTGCTTTATAAATTCACCCCTAAATGTAAATACACTAGTAAAAAATATGTGATAATATCATGGGACATATTCTTATTGATGCCTGATTGGTTAAGACTATAAAGTGTTTTTTTATATGCTTTTTTTTTTTTTTACCTTTACCTTAACTTTTCCTTATTGCCTCTTTGAACCTATTTTTGTTCACAAAATCAATTTTTGCCATCCCACAAATTATTAAGAGTTGCTGAGTGTGAAATAATTAATGTAACACAACAGCACAATAGTAGAAGTGTTTGGATTTTGGATTAGTTTTGATTTTAAATTAAGATCAGCTCAACTTTATGTATTATGTTCATCTATGCCAGTCATTGTCAGTCAGGGTTCCTCCAGAAGTCGCTAGGGGTTCCTCAGTCTGTGGCTAATTGACCTCCCATTTGATGATGCCTTCATTTTTCTGGGGCCAGTTGTCACAAACCTATGAACCGTATTGCACATGCTCAATTTGCACTGCACTTCGCACATGCTCAGTGCGTATACCTACTCTGCACATGCCCAGTGATTCCTGGTTGCTGATTCCTCATTCCTGGTTCCTGCTCCTGATTCTTGGTTCCTGCTCCTGATTCTTGGTTCCTGCTCCTCGCTACTCATGCATCCTCCTCCTTCCATCTGATCATCCGTGTATGACTTCCAAGGTTTGTCTGCAATCTACTGTCACCACTGTGATCCGCAAAGTCATTGGACATTTACCAGCATTGTTATTTGCCCAGTCATTGGACATTTTCCTTTACTGATTACCAGCAAGGTCACTTGACATTTACCATTTTCTGGTCTGCAAATAAACTAAAAGGGACATTTACCCATTACCCGATACATATGTGTGTGATCTCCTGGTTAATCACCGTCAAGATTCCCTCAAACAGAGCTCTCCTTTCTGAAGGCTGACACCAATGCCACGTCAATGAGTCAGCTGCATGACACCAAAGGGGGCATTTTTTTAACTAGTAACTAGACTTTTTATAATTGGTTTTAGTAGGGGGTTCCCTAAGACCTGAAAAATTTTTTAGGGGTTCCTCAGGGGTAGAAGGGTTGAGAAAGTCTGATCTAGGGAAATAGAAAATGTGCAAAGAATATATCAGTTTTCTAGGAATTTTAGATGAAGAATTTGAGAAGAATGTACATATTTGATACATTAAAGAAAGTTACATTTACAAAGATGTTCTCCATAATGTGCTGTTTCTAGTGATTTAATATCTGCAGAGATAGTCCAGATAAGTGTTCTTTATGACCATTCTCGGAAACATAAACATTAACCGAGGGGAGGGTGATGTGTTTACCATCTGTTAAACTTACCAGTCTCTTTTATCACTGCTCACATGGAAAGTATGATCACCTTTTATGTTATAGGTTTGTTAAAAGCTCTGTTTATTTTATAAGGGACTCTATAGAGGACGTATTGGAGCCTACATTTGGCTAAGTATATGCATTAGTTTGTGAAGCCTGGAATAATCTTTATTTTTTCCATGAAGCTCCTGGATTCCAGAACAAGGCTTTACACTGGCATTAATGCCTGTCTGTCCATATTAGGTTCAGATCACAACCACTTCTGGTGCTAAACCTTGAACCTACCAACTAATGCCAAAGTTACTCCTTGTCACTGATTAAACTTTCCTAATATTATTATTATTAGACAGTATTTATATAGTATATAGACAGTATTTATATTAGTACTGAGTACTCTTTACAAAGTCCATAGTCATATTAGTAACTTTCCCTCAAAGGGGCTCACAATCTAATGTCCCTACCATAGTCATATGTCATTACCACAGTCTTAGGTCAATTTGAGTGGAAGCCAATTAACCTAACTGCATGTTTTTGTTATGTGGGAGGAAACCCACACAGAAACGGGAGAACCTGCAAATATCCTACATACACTATGTAGTGGACATTTGTACCAACGTTGTGTTATAAGTGAGTGTTGTTACCACATTATTGCATAGTACAACAATGTTTGGAAATATAGTTTAAAAGTAAAAGTCTCTGAATGCAATTCTGTAGCCATCTACTGGTAAAGCCTATCTAAAGGGAAGTTCAGACCTTCAACAGGATTAAGCCATCCTGCATGGCTCCTGATGGCTGCCACCCTGCCAGCCGCTGGGCTACCTGTACCACAGAGCTGGTTCTTAAAGAACAGAATTCACAATGGGTGTCAGTGAGCAGTACTGGTTTACTCACTGCTGCCCCCTTTTGTTCTCTATTGAGCTGCCACCACTTGAAGCTACATGCAGCGTCTCCCCCGAAGCGGTTTACTGTTGTAAGGAAGTGGTAATTGCACCAAAACCTCACTGCCAGTCTGAACATAATCCAAAATATTAAAAAATGTCATATATTTGCGATTTTTACTGCATCATAGCTCTTTGTTCTTGGGATGGGAACCTGTAAAGATGCACCTCCATGTCATTCTTTTTGTTAAATTAAAAAAAAACATTTTCCTGAACTTGTTAGTCTTCACTCCAGTAAAACGTCTGTTTTTTGTGAATGCAAAATTGGAAAGGACTTTTGGTAAATGTCATTTTTATATGTCAGATGTAAATGTAAGTGTTTGCTGGATAGGTAGATTTGTACTGAGAGAGTAACACAACCGGTCATTGCTAACTTTATTCTGAAGAAAATTGCCTGACCATCTCTGTCTTCAATACTTTGTATGTCAAATACCCTGAATTAGCATTCGGATCAGCAGAAGAAAATACCATTTTGCATAGATAAGGTTAGTAGTGATTACACACATTTTCTCAGTACATGATGTTGTTGCCTTAAACATTTCTCTTTTTCTAAAAAAGTCCTCATAATAATATGTGTTATATAATGAATGGGTTGAAGAATAATACATATTTCTTTATGCCAAGCTGAGCAGTTTTTGTATGTTTTATTGTCATTTTGCTTGTATTTAAAGTGGAACTAAACTGAAAATAAAACACATTTGCCTTTATTCCTCTATGGCGCTGGACCATCTCTCGATCCAGTCCTGCATCATCCTAGAATTCCTCTTCGCCTGGCTCGGAGTAAGCGCCAGGAGACGCCATTTTCTGTATTCTCTTCTGGTCTTCCTACGTCACCTGATCTTGCACTGTGCAGGTGTGGGATCAGGCGATTTAGCCTGCTGCAAAGGGGGAAAAAGAAAGCTGATCTCATTGCCCATCCACTTTAACATATCCTTTTAATGGCTGTTTAATTATGCGTAAAAATGTGTATCACAACAGGTGAAAAATTGCAAAATTACTTTAACCTCCCTGGCAGTATTCCCAGGTTAATTTTCAGCACCAAATGCGGTAATCTCTGAGCCACACTCTGGGTGGCAGTGTAAAGGGCTTACCTGGTCCCCAGGAGCTCGCAGCGTCCTCCGGCGATGCCTGTCCGGCATCTGTGTCACCTGGCCTCGCGTCCCCGGCGTGATCAATGGGACGTGTGAGTGTGAGGCAGCGGCGCGCTGGGGGGCATAACCTGGCGGTAAATTTGAAACAATGTACCGCTTTGACATTGAAAAATACTGTCATAATCAGACCGCCAGGGAGGTTAAAATGCTTGTTAAGATGCAATCCAATTACATACAATTGTAGATAATTTAGAATGGATAGAGGTTTAAAGAATTTCACAGCCTGTACTAAATCAGAACCCATACCTATATACACCGATGTCATGGTTTATTACAGCAGTGCCCAACAAGTGGATCGCGATCCACCGGTAGATTGCAAAGGTAACATGAGTAAATCGCAGAGCCCTGCCTTTCAAAATACTCTACCACAGGAGTTATTAAGTCCAACTTTTTATTGTTGTTAGATAATTTTGACTTGGTCATTTTAAAAGTAGCCCGCAAGCCAAAAAAGTGTGGGCACCCCTGGTTTATTATGTCTCACCAAACTTGGGCTACTAGTTCTGGTCAGCATGGGATGTGCCATGGATGAAACTTTACTGGAGTAAAAATATATTAAAAAAGGGGATTTCAAGAGTTGGAAAGGATTGTAGGCTGCATTTAGCCATTACCTGGTTTAGGTAAAAGATGGGCAATTATTTTCCATTGTAATAAAGTGGAAGTAGGAGAATTTACATTTGGTAACATCAATATGATTTTACATAGTACAGCTTCATAAAAAAAAACATTTAATAAATATATTGGCAGGTAGTATAGCTGTTTAGATCGGTAATTCTCAACCAGGGTTCCTCCAGAGGTTTTGAGGGATCTGTGAGCAATGAGGAGCTTGTGACTATCTGTAAGGGTGACATTCTTCCCACTGGCCAGCAATGTAAGAGACATTCTTCCTACTGACCACCACACTAATATACTGTGACCTGGGGATAAAGTAATTATATTAGGGGCTCCCTTGGGATTTCAAAGTTATTTCAAGTGTTAAAACGTTAAGAAAGGCTGTTTTAAGGGGTTATAATAGAATGCCACGTATAAATGTATTTAACAATAGCATTACACAGTTCATTATCAGTGCAGTATTTTACTGTTTTATGTTTATATTGTGTGATATTAAACAAAGCTTCAATAGCAGTACAAGAACTAGAGATTCTCCTGTAAAGATTGCATGATGCTGCCCTCTGCTGGTGCCTGTATGTACAAACCAACAAGAATCAACAAGGTTAATCAAATGGTATTAACTGTGATTGAGATAATTACACATGATAATAATTCTAAATACTAATAATAGATTATCTGGTCCTTGATTATTAGCTATTACTACATTATCTTTATCAGCAATACAAGTCTATGTTACGCATATTAGAAAAGAATATTGCATACAAGTTTAATTGGATTTGTACTGCCAATCTAGGTATTTCTAGCATTGTATGCTAGAGGGTATTTCTAGCATTGTATGACATTACAGAAAAGGTTTGTGATGTATTCCAGTCCTATGATTAACCTGCTCATCTGCTGATATAAAAGAAAAATTTTGTAGTGCTTCTTTATTTTGTTTTTTTACATGTATTGTTCATCATTTATCAAAGAATAGCTCTCTATAGTCTCAAAGACTTCCAATCAGCCTCAAATCCTAAATTGGTTGCTGTGGTCAGCGCAAATCTGGAGGGAGCACTAATGTAATCTTAAATGGAATTCAATTTTTTGGTGAGTGCCAGTAAGTGAGTGCAGATCGTGTATTTATTTCCTTTTTGCTTATTGCAGTTAATGATCTTTTTTTTACTTTGCTGGTAAATTATTTGAATTCTTACATGGAATATGGAAGTACACAATAATGTTGCTTGGATAAATTTTTATTCAGGATGACCCTGAATCCAAATACAATGTTAAAAGAAAATAAATTCTGGTGGATTTTTATGGTTTTAGCAGACTCACTATAACATAAGTATAGATATGTGGTATCTCTAATAAACAGATTTTTTTTATCCAGAAACAGGTTTTGCCAACCCCTAAAAATGTATATAGTGAATAATAAAAAGAAACAACAGTAGGGGTTTTTGGCAAAAATAAATTATAATTGTATCACAAATAATGAACAAACAAAGCAATAATGCTAATATTTATATGAAACAGTCCACTGTTCCTGGTGGAATAGATTGGGGTATCCTGTTAGACAAAACTGTTTCTATGATTTAATAATTATAAAGCAATATTTCCAAAGAACAAAGTCTCAGGAATCTCAACGCATTTCGCCCCTTTGGCTTTCCTTAGGGGAGAGTGTAAGACATATAGTAAATGGTTTATATAGTTTGAGAGGTGTATAGTTGAAATTAAGGAAGTATCTTCTAATCCCTAAAATGGAAAGCAGGGCAAAAATCACTTAGAAGGTGGGTGGCTGAAGCTCAGTGAAAACTGATAAAGAAGTATGATTATTGCTTCTGGTTGTGCAGATAGAAAGAATGGCTGCTGCAATTTAGTTTTGTGCTGCAGGTTTGGTTGCTGCTGATTGTGCAGCTCAGGAGTGGCTAGTACGAGTCTGCTTCTTCCTCCAGTGTAAGCCAGATTGTGTAAGCCAGATAGTGTAAAGCTGCGTACACACGGCAAATTTTTCTCGCCCGATAATCGGTATCGGCCAATTATCGGGCGAAAATCTGCTGTGTGTACAGTCGGTCGTCGTCCATCGTCCGACGACCGTCCTGGCGGATCCATGGACGATGGACGACGACCGATCCTAATGAAAGGGAAGGGGAGAGCGCGCAGCAGGGTGCCGCTCCGTCGCTCTCCCCCTCCCCTCTCCATAGATCATGAACGGTGCTGTATGTACAGCATCGTTCATGCATCGTGCAGTCTTTTCTCGTTGGAAAGGATCGTGAAAGATCCTTTCCAACGAGAAAAATTGCAGGTGTGTATGCAGCTTAAGCACTACAATTATTATTAATAAACAGGATTTATATAGTGCCAACATATTACACAGCGCTGTACATTAAATAGGGGTTGCAAATGACAGACAGTGACACGTGAGGAGGAGAAGATCCTGCCCTGACAAGCTTACGATCTAGGAGGTGGGGGAAGTAACATACAATAGGAGAAGAGAGGCAATGGAAGATTGCCAATGTCTCAGGAACATTGGGCCTGATTTATTAAAGAAGATAGACTTTCATGGTAGGACAGTTATAATCCTGAAAACCTGAATTGGATTTCTTAAATTTTCGGGCTAATTGGTAAACATTTTCAGTCGTGGACCAGACTCTTTCAAGTTTGATGGATCACCCAGGTTCTTCTATTGATAGTCTATCTTCTTCAGCCTTGGAGAAAATTTATTAAATCAGAACCAGTGTAATAATGTAAAATTTACTTGTGGAATATTATCCACAAATCCATAATAGGTTTCCAACTATAGTACAGAATCAAAAAGGGTTATTTTCTGGGTTCATAGTGGTAAGAACTATATCAAGCTTGGAGCATAGATGGACTTCACATTAGGAAGGTGTCATTGTAAGCAAAAGTTAGAGCTTTAGCCATCTGGGGTTGTTGGTTGAAAGATAACACATCCCTCCTTATTTGCAAGACATTGTAATGCAAAGCTCAAAAAGCCTTCTTGGTAAACCAAAAATGAAATTACTCAACCTCTGTGTATACAGTAGATCAGAATACAGTTTCAGTTATTCCATGGTACTTGGACTGTAGCACCAACAAGCCTTAAAAGATCATCCAAAAGGACCTTGGAGTAGTTTTTCTAAAAAAAATTTAGGCATGCCTCTGAACTGGAGTAGAATGCATTGAAGGGTTTATAACAGAGGCAGAAGGTATTGGAGGGGTCTTCTCTGCTTGGTTAATATGAGTTTACTGTACTATGCTCCTGTCTTATTTTGCAAAATAGGTACCTGCATAATGGGGCTCTTCTGTATCCTTTATTCTGTGCGGTTAGAATTCCACTGTTCAGCACATAGCTGGAGTTCAGGTAACATGTTGATCAATCTCAGTTTTGTGATCAAGATATGGTGACTGTTACCTGCCACCTGATGGATTCCAGAGACAGCCAGAGGTTAGTGGGGGCATAAAAACTCCTCTGCTGATATAAGATTAAGTTTCAGTATGATTTATTAATGTTATTTGACTTTACCTTCACATTCCCTCCTCTGAAATCAGGAAAGATAAAACAATCATCCCACACTATTTGATTTAGGACTTATTTCAGCACTATGTCAGGTTAACAAGGTACATTTGCCATTCCTGTAAGTCTATGTAAGCTCTAGGAACAAAGCGGCATTATCATTAGTATGACCCTAAAAGACATGCCATAGCTACCAGAGACCTGCAATTATGTGAAAATCTTTTATAATGCTTTCATCAAATGCACAAACCATTTAAATGCTGTGTTTTAAATCTGCAAATATAATTAGCTCTTAAATGGATTAGAAAGATTTTTTTTCATAAAAATGATTTCAGAGAATTAAAATGAACACTTTATGCAAAACTGAAGACAAAGCTGAATTAGTGTCTTGTACTATGTCAACCATTAACGCAGAATAACTTTCTGCAATAATGCAGAAAGTTTGAAGTTTGAGTGGTTTTATTTATTGGCTAATTTAAGGGAACTAATTATATTCCATTAATGGTTATGTTTTAATGGCTCTATTTTAACACTGTTTTCAGATTTGCATGGGGGGTAAGTGGACAGTTTAAACAGAAAAAAACAAAATCAATAGACAATCACAGGGAGGCTTATGTATGTAAAGTGCTGGACTGGACAATGGAATTTCTGGTATTTACCACTTTGCCATCACCTGCTTTCATTGACCTCTAATCTTCGATTTCCAAAACCTTCTTCATTCTAAAGATTGTGAAGACAAGATTGAGAAAGGTCTGATTCCCCAGATTTACCATCCCTGAACTAATATCAAGGTTTCATCAAACCAACCTGTTTAACACCCCTACATGATTTTTTAGAAGACAGAATTAAGATCCTAAATTACACTGAAGATCTTGCCAGAAATCCTGGTATTGCAGCTCATATTTCCATCTGTATATATATATATATATATATATATATATATACACACTTTTTTGGTGGAGGGGAGAGAGGAGTCTTCAATATATAGAAATATATTTATTTTCCTAGTCTGGATTATAAATATTGAAAGGGGTATGGGAAAAAAACAGGCTTTTAGTAGGTTTGAATATATAAAGGTTATCTAAATTTATTCTTGATTTGATAAATGACCCTGTTACTAATTTCAAATTAAATCTATCAACAGATCCCTCTATTCAAAAACCAGATAGCAAATTCCTGAAGTTGTGAAAGGCACATTGTGTAGATAGATTAAATTTGTTAATGGTTGATTCGTTGTGGTGGTGGGGCGGACCGGTGGCAGCTGTCCAAAAGAGAGACGGCTCCCACTGGTCCGCCTGCACCACTATTTGAATTTAAAGAATTAAATGCACGTCTTAATGTACAAATTACAGTATACTCATTATAGATTGCACTGCAACGGTTAAGTCAACAATATTTACTGTTCATTTCTGATCTCTGAATAATCATAATCACTTACCTGCTCAGCAACTCCAATCCATTAACAAACTTCTTCTCCTTATAACTGGTTTTGTTTTTTTCCTCAATATATTCCAGAGCACTAACTGTTGATTTCGTATCAATCATTTTTTATAATGTATGTTTTGTATCACCACTAGCATAGGAGGCCCAAGTTAGTAACAAGGTCACTTTTCAAATCATGAATAAAACAAAACTTTTATATATTCACACCTACCAAAAACCTGTCTTTTCCCATACCCCTTTCCCCTCTTATTTCAATATATATATATATATATATGGTGTTATTTAAATGGTACATGGCTTCAGCATGCTTAAGTCTCTCAATGTTGGAGAGACTGTGGTCAAGTTGGGTTGGTAAACCATATATTCTGGTTTTGCCTTCAGTACAATCATTCTGAATTCTGAAATCCAATTTCAATTAAAGATTTATGCAGTGTTTACTACTCCATATTCCAACAGCAGCAAGTTAAGAATTACCATTCTGCTGGAAGTATAAAACATTTCTTCAACAAAACAGGTTATAATATATTGTCCTAAATTTGTGTACCAAAGCCAAACCTACCGTATTTTTCGGACCATAAGACGCACTGGACCATAAGACGCACCAGTTTTTTAGAGAAGGGAAATGAAGAAAAGAAAGATTCTGAAACAAATAGTGTCCTAAAATATTTTATGTGCATTAAAAACCAACATCACAGTCATAAACACATGTAATAAAACTCTGGCCGCGCTGAACAGGAGACGGGACGGGACAGCAGCTGGGAAGGATACATTTTGATACATTTGGACCATAAGACGCAGGGACTTTTTCCCCCCACTTCTGGGGGAAAAAAAGTGCGTCTTATGGTCCGAAAAATACGGTATTTTCCTTTCAGGATTCTATGAAGCAGGAACTGTTTTACTGCCCTTACTGCCTGAACCTCTCATTACTGAGTTTGATACTCACCCCCTCCTATCTTCAGAACCTAGTCTTATGAAGTTATCTTGGGGCACTAACTCTGCCTCCCATTCTTTGCTTTTTCCAACCAACATGAACTAGTATACAATAAAAAAAAACTTAATTGGCCTATTATTGGCCTATTATTACATTTTTTGTGACTCCCTGATTGAGTCCTATCCTTTCCAGAGATGAAGGTTGGTCTCCTTAATGCCATTACTCTTTTTATTATTTTAGTTGTCAGGCTTGGAGGGACAGGGCCACTAGAGGGCTTGCACGGGAGTGGTATGAGCCTTCGAAATTTGACTGCAAACTGTCCTGCAGTGAGCGACCCTTGGCAGAGATGAAGGAGTGCGCCGGGCCGCTAAAGAGGCGCTGGCTAGTTCGTCAAAGATCCTCTGGAAGAGGGCCAGGAAAGCCTCAATGCTGTCACTGGATCCTTCAGTTCCCAGAGTGGCGACGCCCACACCAAGGCCTCTCCGGAAAGCAAGGAGATTAAATACGCCGCCTTGGCCCGGTCAGAGGGACAATTTTGTGGCTGTAGTTCAAAATGGATATTGCACTGGTTAATGAAGCCACGACAGGTCTTGGGATCCCCAGAGAACTGCTGTGGGGGAGGCAGGTGAACCACAGAAACCATTGGAAGGGAAGAAGACTGGACCTAGACTGGAGGTTCAGCAGGTGCAATGCAGGAGACTAAAAACAGATCCAGGCGAGTAGTAAGGGTATGCAGCTGGTGAAGGACCTGGATTTGGGTAGCTTCCTGGGCGTCTAGCCTCTGAATTGGTTGGGGTCTTCTGAGGCCTGAGAGGGTATGGTTATGTTTTGTGCAAATTGTCATTCTTGGAGAGACAGGGCCACTAGGGGGTGCTACGGCTTGCACGGATGTGGTGTGAGCCCTGAGAAGGGCCAAGGCACAGAATCTACACATTAACCATGTTTTCTCCAGAGCCTCTGATAGTGAGGATGTTGCACCGCTGGTTACTGCGGGGTTGCAGTATTTGGGCACACCAAGGTGGGCAAAACACGGTACCAAATCACAAGGTAGAAGATTAGTCAG
>NC_092858.1:22981105-22987138 GCF_032062135.1 Pyxicephalus adspersus
TATATATATATATATATATATATATATATATATATATATATAAAGATTTCTTTGTATTGGACTTCATCTCACTGTTTTAGTGAATAAGCCTGATCTCCTGCTGCCAGCTCCATACAGAAGTATAATCCTCAATTACTGCATCTGTATTGATGGGGGAGCTCTACTCACATACACTGTTTTCTGTCGAAAGCCAAAACTGACAATTACCTTTGGCTGCAGCTTCTTCTTTAGAAAAATCTTAATTAGAAACTGTTTTGTCCTGTCATTTTCTGACATCATTTACCTTCATTAATCATTCAGAAATTGCACATAATTATTAGTAACACAAACATTATTTCACAGATTTAGGTTTGAATTATGACATGATTCACATGTTAATCGCTCCTACTTATGCTTTGAAAACTCTAACAAATACTAAAACATTTATTTGGTATGATAGTAAAATAAATCTAAACCTCCCATTGGCAAACTTTCCAAACTCATGAGAAACTTCAATATTGACAGTCTATTCCTCCGATTTATGCTTGGTTCTGATTTTTTCCAAATAGCAACCAATGCATTTGTGGTACCGTGCAGCATAATGCAAGTATATGCATGGAGTATTAAAGTGAGCAGCAGTGCATTAGCTTGCATTGTGCTGCGCGGTATCACAAGTGCATTGGGTGCTATTCAGAACAAATTTTTGCATTTGGGTGCCATACAGAATTAATCTTCCCAGAACTTTACAAGTGCCAAAAATGCTGAATGCACTTGTGCCAAAAATGCTGGGTGCATTAGGGAACGCATTCAAATTAATAGGCTAGCCTAAAGCAACACGAAATAATGAAACAGAATCCTTTACATTAATCTGAGCTTTCCTTTCGTGTTCCCGTATTGCCCGATGCACCAGCCTAGCATGGTCCTTCTCCTGACCCTGCTCGGGGTGGCACCGGCCAGAGTCGCGGACCACCAAAAGGGCCGCAGAAATATGCCGATTGGTCCGTAGTTTGCCCATGCCTGGCCTAGACATTCATTAACTTCTGGAGCAAGCTGTGCTTTGATATTCAAAAAGAAAAAACTTTCTATTTCAAACACCATTTATTTCAAAAGTATTTATATGTGGAATTTGGGTTGTGGACACAGGAGTCCTAAAACTATAAAAAAAAAAGTAGTATTGGGCTATTAGAACTTCCTTTTAGTTTAAATAAAATGGCCTTTTTTAATGACATAGAAATATATAAATATTTTTTTACTATGATCAAGTCATTTTTTTTCTTTTATAATCCATCATAACACATAAGGATCCAAATGAACTTTTTAAACCATAAATAGAAAAAAATAATTCTATTCTTTCTCTGCAGTTTATGTTAATATTATGAATAGTTTTTGACCATGGAAGCCTGTTACCCAGCCTTGGCTCAGGATGATCTGTTATAATCCTCCATTCAATTAATTATTAAATAAGATAAATGAATCTGGAGCTTGTGTAAGACACAGCACGTAAATGGTATTTGATTCCATTACAGATCTCCATATTGCTTCCCATGTGACATTTAAATTAGACCTTTTCAATTAATAAAAACATGTTCACACAATTGCTTTGTGTTTATTTTACAATATTTGTAACAACAGCCTAATAGAAAATGATTTCATAATTATAAATCAAAAAGACAGGTAGGCATACAAGGAATAAAGAACTATAAAGAAGAGAAACAGAGGAACACATTTACAAATTTAAGCTGGGATTCCAAAACCCAAAATTAGGAAAATGGGATGGAAGGTCAGGAATGGGAACAAGCAAGTGAAGGATAGAATATCTCCAACTATAATAATAAGTGGGTTAGGCAATGTAGTGAATGTACGTGTCCCATGTCTTATGAAATTTAGCTAGGTCATCATTTAAATGACCTGAGAGTTTTACCATATTCCAATTTAATTTAGATTTTAGACATAATCAATAGGAAAGGCAGCTGTCTTCCAGTGTTTAGCTATAGTGATTTTAGCTGCCAAAAGGAAATGGTTTGTGTTTATCTTCTTATAGGCATGTTATATTTACTTAATACATTGGGTTCCTAAAACTTTTTGTGAGCACCCAAATAGGAAAAATATGAATATTGCTGATGTGTGCATTGGCTGCTGTAGTTTGGGTATAGGCACATTATGCTGACAGTGGGTAAAGCTTAAAGAGGCAAAGCTAACTAAAACCTGAGCATTTGCAGCACTAACGCCACAGTACGTGCACCTACATTTAAAACTCAGTACAGTTAACTTTTAAAAACTGAAACTCTTCCATTAAATATGATTTCCTGCATACAAAATATAGACACATAGCCAACAAAATAATAAGGAGGTTACTGTTCACCTCCTCAAATTTATGTCCACTGTTCATGTCTGCCTTTTGTCCAACGCTCACATTTGCAGTCACCATCCCACCTCTGCACCTGTTTTCCATCACTGATCACCTCTGAACCCCCCCGCACACCCCTTTTACTACTGATGACGTTTCACCCTATTAAGATCTCTCTACAAATGATCACCTTTTCATTGATCACATTTGCACCTATCTCTGTCAAAGATCACCTCTGCACCCTCCTGAAGCCCCCTTCTATACTGAATCTGACCATCTTTGCATTACACTGCATTCCCCCATGTACCGCTAAGCACCTCTGCCCCCTCTGAATCACCCCCCCATCACCACTACTGATCAACTAATGGAGCCACTTTACTGACTAAGGACATATAAACAACCTGAGGGTGGACGGCAGGAAAGAAAAGTAGGACGGGTAGCAGTGTAATGTAAATTACTGGAGGGCAGACAGATGGATAGCAGATAAAATGTATATAACTGGAGTGTGGGTTGTACCAGTGACCCATGCCAAATAAGCCCAAGTCGTCCCTTAGCCATAGTTCAGAACACACCCTTCCTAGCACTCTGTAGTTATAGTAAAACTTTCATACCTCACCTGCCTAATAACATGTTAAATACATCTGATCATCTAAATACATCTCTCTGCATTGGTTTCAAACACTAGCCATGCTTTTAGCACAGTAGGTAGTCAGAGGTGCTTTCCACCATGCACCCTAAGAAATATCCATCAATTGGCATTGGTTGGCAAGATTAACATTGGTTCATCTTCCATTGATTTCAGTATTACTTGAACAATGCGTTGGGAAAACTTAAAAGAATTTATGCTGAACCCAAAAAGGACCAAACCCTGGCATATTGGACACATCTTTAATATCTTCATGTTTATTTTGTGTTGATCACTATTGTTATGGGCATATAAGATTCACTAGAAATATATTCTGGGTGGTCTTTCCCTGGGTTAAGACTGCATACACACGTGTAATATTTGTCGTTGGAAAGGATCTTTCACAATCCTTTCCAACGACAAACTACTGCACAATGCATGAACGATCGTTGTACATACAGCACCATTCTGAGCAGCGGCACCCTGCTGCGCGCTCTCCCCCTTCACTTGCAATACAATTGTTCATCATCCATCGATCGTGGATCCGTCATGACAGTCGTTTGGATGATGGACGATGGGCGCTGTACACACGCCAGATTCTGGGCCGAGATTCTCAGCCGAATATCAGATGAGAACCATGCGCTGCGTAATATGTTGGCGCTATATAAATCCTGTTTATTAATAATAATAATAATATTAATAATAATTGCAAGTGTGTACGTAGCCTAACTTTAAGTTAGGGCTCTTTACATAACTTTATTAGGGCTCCATTTATAAATGATTCCCCTGTCAATTTGTTTATAATATTTGTTTAATCCCTATTGTTACAACTGTGCACTTTTGACGAGGTGGCAGAATGAGTCATTGTTCTAATAGGAGACCTGTAGAGATATACAACCATCTGACAGTGAATTTCAGAGGAATTGGCTGGGGGAATAACCTATAAATAGAACCTATAGATTTTCCCGTCTGCTCAGTGCAAGCAGTCTGGGATCATATTTAACTTTTTGCACCCAAGAAGAGGATAAAGGACATTTCCAAGTTACTAACATCTCACTTACAGCATTATAATACATTGCAAATTGTGAGGATATTAATCCACTTGTCAATCCTTTATATATTGTAAAGAAATACAATACCACATAATGCAATTTAATCCTGTTTAGTATAATATGGATCGGTCAAGCCTATTCTGAATCCAACTTTTAATAATTTCTATTGTGATCAATAAAGAGCCTTTAGAAAGCGGTAAAGCTGTACCAATTTTATAAGAACCATTTTCTCTTATCTCGATGGATTAATTTAAATTAGCTTCCAACAGAACGCGCCTTTGACAAAGAAATTCATTTTTTGATTTATTCTGTCCCCAGCCGGACTTGAATCTGTAGTTCTAATAATTCACTTTAATCTTCCTGTTCCTTTCGCTTCTGTGGTCTCACAGAGATAATATCTGTCAGGTTTCCCGTGCCTTTGTATCCCCAGTGTGTTATAGCCCCCGAGCCATACAATGCAGTAATGCACCAGAACTCAGGACCTCTCCGCTCAGATAATGGCAGCATCCAGGGACTCCACTTACTTCATTTATATGTAGCTTTACATAACTATGGGAATTAGAGCCTTTTGAATTTCACAGAGGTATTCGGCTTGATGTAACATTAATGGAAAAATTTGCAAAACAGAATTATAACATACAGCAGTCCATCTCCTTGTCATAGCTTTACATCTGATTAGAAGTGACAGGCAAGTGGAGGAAAGTATTCTGTTTTACAGGCTGACCTAATTCTCATGAGATTATTTATGTTTGCATAAAATGGGTTTTCTGTCTTCTAACAATCCCCTTCACAAAAAAGATTTAAACTTTTCCTTGTACTTACATTGAGTGGTCTCCAGAGATCTCAGCTCCTTAGTTTATGTGAACCAAGAGTCTTGATCATGGGATTTACCAGCTTCTTAGATCGCAGCCTCTATGAGAAATAATTTTGGTGGTCCTTAATATTAACATTGGTTCATATTCCATAGATTTCAGTTTGATTTGACTTGAACATTATGTTGGGAAATTTTTGAAAGAACTTGTTGAACCCAAAAAGTACCAAACCCTGATATATTGACCCAACTGTAGTACATTCATATTTAGTTTGGGTTCACTCAATTAAATATTATACCACTACTATAATGGGCATAGATGTTTTACTAGAAATATACTACAGGTGGCTTTTCTCTGGTTAAATTTTAAAGGGCAGTATGGCGTTGTCTTCCCCTCCAACTTGCTATATACAAGCAGTCTGGGATCACATCTACTCTCAGACATGGTCTGTACAAAGTAATGAAAACATTTTGAAATCTATGTGAATACCCATATTTTAGGAGCAAGACTTTAGTGACTTTAGTTATTAGCATATTTATTCTATTATAGCACTCAACGAATGGTAAGAAGAGAATAAAGACTAGTATGAAGTCAAGTAACTCTGCAACACTGTGATTCACCCATCTATAATATAATAAATGAACCCTTCATATAAAATAAACATATAATAAATGAACAGAGCTCACCTACATCATAATAATATATTGCAAATTGTTAGGATATAAAACCACTCATGATTCCTTCATGTATTGTAAAGAGATACCACATAATGTATTATAATCCTGATTTACATAATATGAACCGGTTGAGCCTATTCTGAACCCAACTTTTCATCATTTCGATTTTGATCAATAAAGAGCCTTTAGCGGTAAAGCTGTATCTGTTTTTTAACAACCACTTTCACCTATCCCGATGGAATAATTATTAGATTTTTCTTAGATTGCAGCCTCTATGAGAAATTACTTTTAGGTTCCTTAGCATTAACATTTGTTCATATTCCATGGATTTCAGTGGGGTTTGACTTGAATATTGTGTTGGGAAAACTTGAAAAAACTTTTGCTGAACCCAAAAAGGACCAATCCCTGGTATACTGACCCATTTGTAGTACCTTCATATTGACCCTATTTAGTTTATGTAAACCAAGAGTCTTGATTGCAGGATTAACCAGCTTCTTAGTTTGCAGCCGCTATGACAAATAACTTTGATGGTCCTTAGGAA